>NC_033796.1:72034209-72084776 GCF_001876935.1 Asparagus officinalis
GTGGTGTCTCAGCCACGGCCGAGACACCTCAACGGGGTAATCTTAAGGGATGAATCGGGCTGCAGATCTGATGAACTCTTCTTCTTTATGCCGAAGAATCCGCTAAAGTCTCCTCATCCTCTCTGAAATTCGTGGCTCTTCAATCCTCAATTCAGTAGGGCTTCGCTAACGCTCTAGAATTCTAGATCCAGAAAAATGAAGGCCCTAGGGCTGTATTTATAGGTTTTGGGACCCCTGTTTTTGGATAAGAACAGCTGATTCCCTCTTATCCTCAGTTGTAACTACTTAACCACGTTCTTGGATAGATTCAGATCAGTTGGAACAAATTCAGGTGGTTAACATAAAAAAACTGCTTTAAAACAGCCCAAAACCCGATTTTCGGGTCTAAGACACCTGCGGGTGTCTCGGCGGGGGGGGCCGAGACACTTGTGAGTGTCTCGGCCATGGCCGAGACACCATGTGGTGTCTCGGCTAGGCCAAGACACCACAGGGTGTCTCAGTGAGGCCTTGGGCGTAGTATCGTGCGCTCCGCCCGTTTCCGCTGTAGTTTCGTCGTCCGAACCCGGAATTGAGTGATTCAAAGTGCGTTGGAAAGCTGGCGAGGAGATCTATAAGCTCCCATGTTGAATAACATGTGGATTAAATAGTACACGAGGGGTGCTTCGTGTTTCATAAGTGACGTGGAGCTCCCGATCAACTCGTGTTTCAGTTATTCCGAAGTTCCGTTGCATCGCATGATCCATCGATTCACTTTATGCGTTCGTCATTGTCACGTGAGCTTTTGCAACTCGAATAGTGATGTTCATTGTCATCTCTCCATCTTGAGCCGTGTACGGGGACCTATAGGCAATTTTTGATGCCTACAGATACCCCCTCTAAAGTTTTTCAGTCTCATTTCTTTTATAGACGAGCCTGAAATACTTTGGATATGATCGGTTCAACCTTCAGTCAGTGTAAAGGACCTATAGTTAGCTTTGATTCTCGATTCCTTTGATATTCAGTCTATTCGATATTCTGACGAATAGCTGAAGTTCTCTCGGTGCTGTGTTTATCGTCTAACCGTCGTCGAAATCTTGAATCAAAACCGGTGAGTTGATTTTAGCTCGTATCATCAAGTTAACTTTAAACTGACTATCTCTATCATGATATATTGATTCTCATTGACTTTTATCACAACGCGTTGACTGGCGTTGACCTAGGGTTATTCGTTGACCGGCGTTGACCCTAGGGTTTCGAATCACCCGCATTAACTTTTTTCATTGCAACGCGTTGACTGTTGTTGACCTAGAGTTACGCGTTGACGGCGTTGACCTTAGCGTTTCGCATTGACTTTTTCATCATAATATGTTGACTGACGTTGACCTAGGGTTACGTGTTGACCGGCGTTGACCCTAGGGTTTCGAATCGCCCGCGTTGACTTTTCATCGCAACGCGTTGACTGGCGTTATCCTTAGGGTTTCGCATCGATTGCTGTTGACACAGTTTATACTCATACGTTTGCTGGAGTATACATAGTTTAAGCTCTTAAGGTATTGGAGCATGGCGGTCCCAACAGATATGGATTTTATTCTGAAGTTGTTGGATGCTCAAGTTACGAGACCAACTAATGGAGTTGGTGCATCAATGACTCTCTCATTTATAGGATTTTTGGTAAACCCTCAGCCATCAACGGGTTTGATGAGCCTTTACCGACTACCGTTTGAGTCGGGCTAGCATATGCGGATTATTTAAGTCCGTTCCGCATGTAACGTTGTGCTAAAAGAGTTAACTCTTTTAGTGCTACGATATTGAATACGTAGACTTCATCTTTCTTATGGGAATAGACTACCCGGCAACGCGTGTTAGGCGCTGACTTATCCCTACTTAGGCTTCGGGATAAAGTTCATCAGACTCGAATTCTGGTGTCTTCTTCAATCGTTGAAAGACTAAACCGGCAACGCGTATTAGGCGTAGGCTTATCTCTATTTAGGAGTCGAGATAAAGTTCCCCGTACGTATAAGGCACGGATTTTGGTGTTATTAATAACAACCTGCCACAATGTCGAATATGTGGACTTTTGTTCTTTTTACGATCAAGAACTAACTGACAACGCATGTTAGGCACTGACTTATCCCTACTTAGGCTTCGGGATAAAATTCCCCATACTCGAATTCTGGTGTCTTCTTTAATCGTTGAAAGACTAAACCGGTAACGCGTGTTAGGCGTATGCTTATCCCTACTTAGACTTCGGGATAAAATTCCCCGTGCGTGTAAGGCACAGATTATGACGTTATTAATAACGACCTGCCATAATGTCGAATATGTGGGCTTTTGTCCTTTTTACGGTCAAGGACTAACCGACAACGCGTGTTAGGCGCTGGCTTATCCCTACTTAGGATTCGGGATAAAATTCCCTGTACGTGTAAGGCACGGATTTTGGAGTTGAAGGATGGTGTCTTCTCTTGGGGCAAAGATGAACTCGATACGGGAGAGGAAGAATTTTATATTCTATCTACCGAAACTGAAGAGGAAGGATTTTATATTCTATCTCCAGTTACCAAAGGAAACTCGTAGTGGGATCTCCACCCCCAGAATCCGAACAAGGCGAAACTAAGAGTGGGATCTCCACTCCGAGAATCAAAAGGATTCGGATAATCCTAATTGTCGGAAGGTTTGATTATCGAACTAAAGGTGGGTTTCTCGTTTATCGAGAGTGAATTATGGTTTTGGCCTGTCGGAAGGTTTGATTATCGAACTAAAGGTGGGTTTCTCGTTTATCGAGAGTGAATTATGGTTTTGGCCCTAACTGTAGGAAGGTTTGACCAAGAAAGGTGGGTTTCTCGTTTATCGAGAGTGAATTATGGTTTTGGCCCTAACTGTAGGAAGGTTTGACCAAGTGGAAGTTTAAGGCGACCTTAACTGTAGGAAGGTTTGATCGCTCGATTTAAAAGTGGACCTCTCGTTTATGGATGGAATAGAGAGGAGATTTTGGTTTTGATCCTAACTGTAGGAAGGTTTGACCAAGTGGGAGATTAGAGATGACCCTAACTGTAGGAAGGTTTGATCGCTCGATTTGAAAGTGGACCCATCGTTCATGGATGGAATCGAGAGGGGATTTTGGTTGTGGTCCTAACTGTAGGAAGGTTTGACCAAGTGGACAGTGAGAGTGGGAGTATAAATTACAGCGGGAATGTTGATTCGTACAAATCACTCAAAGGAGGTTCCTAGTGTTAAGTGACAAATACTTAACACGGAAGGGTTTGATCATTGTCAATAATCAGAAAATTAAAATTTTGAATACTATGTCCAGAGTCTAACAATAAGAGTGTTGAGTGCACAGACGTAGTGAGAATTTGAGTAGGAGTTTCTTATTCATCACCTTGTTGTGGTGACCGGTTTATCCCTAAGAATACACTATATAGAATTCTTTCAGGAACTTCCCGTTACATGAATCATCCACCCCCAGCTTCCTTTGTGAAACTGGATTTACCATTGTTTTTAGTTAGATATACAGGTTATCCTTAAGAATATCAGGCATGGCACTCTCCATGAACTTCCCGTGAAAGAAAGGAAATAGTTTAGACTCATATACCTGTTGGAGTATTAAGAAGGAGTTTACACTCGTATACTCTTCAGAGTGACGCCATTCTCTGGCTTATCCTAGCATTATGACACCGGCTTCAACCAAGGTTTAGATGCTATTCTTGAGAGCGAAGCAAGCCTTGGTGGGATGAAGGATCCTCCTGTGGTACGCACAGTACTTTGGATCCGCAGTATTGTCAGCTTCCTCCTAATTTGTAATAGGTGGTAGCTTGATCTTATTGTTTTTAAGGAGAGACTCAAAAATAGTTGGAACATCTTCGTCCTTGAAAGAGTACTCTTTCTGGAGTCTCGGATCCAAAGTCCTCTGCTGTTTCCGGGATTGCTGTTGTGACATCTGATTAGCATCAACAACAGCTGCAGGGGCCTTCCCCTTGCAACGAGAGACGAAGCTTGAGTTCGGATGGTTAGCCGTCGGTTGGCTTCTCTCGGCCTTCTTCCTTCTGAGGAAGCGTTCGGCCTGTTCTCCGTGCTTCTTCAACTCTTTCCAGGTGCTGGACAGTGCGACTCCCATAACTTCCAACACGTCCAAGGAGAGGTTGTTGTTACAGGTTTGGAGGATGAAGTCCTCCGTGATCGGATCTCGGCAATTCATCACCTTATTCCGGAAACGCTTGACGAAGTCGTCGACTGTCTCGTCGTCTTCTTGTTTCTCATCAAAGAGTGTCCTGATTGACACCTCGGCGTCATCGTCAAAGAAGTGAGCGAGGAACAGGTTCTCCAGGTTGTCCCAGTTGTTGATACTTGCAGGCTTAAGATGGTGGTACCAATCAAAGGCGGGCCCGTGAAGGGTGTCAACGAATGACGAACCATCAAAGGCTCGTTGCCAGAGATTACTCCTAAGTGGGACTTGAAATAGATCAGATGCTGAGTGGGGGAACCCTTCCCGTCGAACAGCGTGAAGTTGATCAGGTTGAACTTCGTCGGATACGGGATCGATTCCCATTCTCTTGGGTAAGGACACGGAATCCCGATCTTCTTCACCTCTCGATCAGACATCAGAGCGTTGATTTTTCTCTCGAGATCCTTCATCTTTTCATCCTCATCTATATCCTGTTTTGGACAATTTCCGAGAGGAATAATGTGGCCACCCCCAGTGTTATCATCATTGGTGGGTCCACCCCCAGCGTTGTTATTTTCCTGCTTGGTTAGCAGTGCTGCGACGGCTGGATTCACCTAGCTGATTTGACAAAGTTCGGATTTGTTGGTCGTGCATTTGTCTCATCTCCTGCATAGCCATTTCCATTTTGATTTTGAATGCTTCTTTCTGCTTGGCTAGAGCATCCTCAATGATTTTGGCTATTTGCTTGGTGTTGATCATGAACACTTCCCGAGCTTGTCCTACGCTAGATGTTGTATCGTCGGAGGTGAGTGCGGAATAAGAATCCGAGAGTTCTCCATCGGAATGGATTCCTTCATGGATTCCTGGGTAATCGTTATGTCCGACGGCTTCTAGCTGAAGCTGAGATATTCGTTGGGTTATTCCCGAATTGACTCTTCTTCCTAGAGAGAAATTAGGGTTGGAGCTATTTGAACTAATCGGAGACTTCCTCTTATCGACCACATTGATAGTAACTGCTGGGAGTTCGTCATCTTGAACAACCGATCGTCTTTTGCGAAAACGCCTTGATTTGGGCTTTGATGCTTCAGTGGAGATCCTCTCAAATACCGAGACCCTCTGCAGAGCGGTTTTGGGGCAGCTACACGCTAATAATACTATCCTGATAATTTTGGTACACGGACAATGAGAGTCCGTTTCCTGGGTAATTCTCTTTCAAGATTTATTCGTACCCCCAGCCCGATAGTACAACTCATCGATATTGCGGTCAGAGTAACCTATCGGCTGTTTACATGAATTCTCAGGTATAACGCGTTCGTCTGCTTAACGCGTTTTCTACTGAGTAAACAATGCCTTGTTGGCGTCTGCAAGAGTCACTCGTTTGGAATCACACTTTTCTGAGGATGAAACCTTAACGAGCTCCTGGCCTTCAGTACGCACCCCCAAGCGGGCGGTTACAGGAATCAACTTGTTAGGAGATTACATACGACCCTCAGTCTGGATGTTTGCTCGGGGTTCCTTAACAGTCTTAAGCGTTCCTTAAAAGGCGCCTTGCCTCAATCCTTGGGTAGAGAACCGAGGGGATCCTTCAATGGAATTTTAACTCTGGGGAGGTCCATACCGCCGTAGGGTTCTACCAGGGGCGTGGGAGCGGGATCCGAAGTTAACGAAGGCTAGGGAGCAACGTCGCCTGCTTTTGCCTTAAGCGTTGATTTAGCCTTTGGCATCCAAGTTTGTTTGGATCTCGGCGATCTCTTAACCGCCTCTTCTTTTTGCATTTCTTGTGCTTTTCGCACCAGGATCTGGGCATGCGCAAGAAGTGCGCGACGCTTCTGAATGCGCTCCTCAAGAGTGGAACGGTTCCGTTTAACACGAACCTATTTGTTAGTAGGTGGTTGGGAGGAGGTTCCCAAAACTTGTTGCTGGAACACTTGGCGCCTTCTAAGTTTCAGATCGGCATCATAGCAGATCCCGTCGACAGACTTCAAAGCCTTGGCAAATTGGCGCGCGAGATGTTGACGGCGCCTTTGACGAGCCCTCTTCGTCAGCACTGGTGCACTTTCAACGGGCAACTCCTTCACTTTCGAGGAGTTATCACGAACGTTGGATCTGGTTTCTTTAGAGGCCGGAGAGGGGTCTTTCACTGCATTCGGGTTCAGATCGTCAGCCCTAGTCTTCGGATCTGAAGGCACGTTCTTCGCGACAGTAGTTTTCCTACGTTTGCAAGAAGAATATCTGGAGGAGGAGGAGGAAATATATTCCTCAAATTTTTACTGGTCGAATTCGTATTTGACCTCTTCGAACACCGGGATCTTGATCGTTGGCTGCGGCACGACAGCTTCGGCAGCGAAGCTGTTGGCTCCTACTATGGTCGCCAGCTTGTTTGGGGAAAAAATTAGTTTCTTCATTGAGGTACTCATTACAACTTTAATCGTTACAATGAAAATACAAAAAGATAGTCTTTTTATAAGACTTTTACACAATGAAAATACAATTCTCGTCAAACAGCACAGAGATCATTTATCGATCTTCTGCTTGCGTGGGATCTTGGCCTGTGACGGGGACGTTAATATCCGTGGACCACCAAATGATCACATTAGATCCAGAGCTTCATCGATTCACGAAGGAATCAAGAAGCCAAAGCCCTTATCTCGGCAATAGCGAGATAATTGCTCTTCTTAAGATTACCGCAACAGGGTAATCTTAAGGGACGAATCGGGCTGCAGATCTGACGAACTCTTCTTCTTTATGCTGAAGAATCCACTAAAGTCTCCTCCTCCTCTCTGAAATTTGTGGCTCTTCAATCCTCAATTCAGCAGGGCTTCGCCAATGCTCGAGAATTCTAGATCCGGAAAAATAAAGGCCCTAGGGCTGTATTTATGGGCTTTGGGACCCCTGTTTTCCGAGACACATTGAGGTGTCTCAGTGAGGCCTTGGGCGTAGTATCGCGCGCTCCGCCCGTTTCTGCTGTAGTTTCGTCGTCCGAACCCAGAATTGAGTGATTCAAAGTGCGTTGGAAAGCCGGCAAGGAGATCTACAAGCTCCCATGATTGAATCACATGTGGAGTAAACAGGACATGAGGGGTGCTTCGTATTTCATAAGTGATGCGGACTCCCGATCAACTCGTGTTTCCGTTATTCCGAAGTTCCGTTGCATCGCATGATCCGTCGATTCACTTTATGCGTTCGCCGTCGTCACGTGAGCTTCTACGACTCGAATAGCAATGTTCATTGTTATCTCTCCATCTTAAGCCGCGTGCGGGGACCTATAGGTAATTTTAGATGCCTACACCCTAGTTGAGATGTGCTACAACAACCTCTCAATCGACATCTTGTCTAGAATCGGCACGGTGGAAACCCAGACCTGGAAGGAACTCGTTCGCCAAGGCGAGCAAGTTGAAAACATGATTAAGCGACTGGACGCCGAGGAGCCTTAGCCAAAGAACAGAGCCTCGAAACTAAACACCTCTCGGAACCCTCAGTCAAGAAGGAAGGAGATCATGGCCGTTGATTCTACTCCAGCGCCCAAATCAACTCAGCGCCCGAAGCCCAAAACCTTCGAGCAGCACCCACAAAGGCAATACAACTTCACGGAAGATCAGGTAGTGGCTACCTTCAACACTTTTCTCAAGAGCAACAGGATCAAACTGTCGGAAGTCACGAAACCTGAAGACATGAACAAGACCGATGATCCCCAGTTCTGTGCATACCACAGATTCGTTGGTCATCACACATCCAGATGCTACATCCTCAAGGATAAACTACAAGTTCTTTACGACGTAGGGGTCCTAAAGAAGGAAAAGATACAGAATACGGTGACGACAAACATGGTCACCCTCTAATTCAGTGTGGGTCTCCCTGAGGTTCATGCACCAGCGAGAGTCACGCACATCCCTAAGGCAGAACTGAAAATCGTCAATGACGACCCTCATAATAAACGAGAGAAAGGTTTAGTATCGCAAACTTTGCCATCAGGACAGGTGATGTGGGTCCATCCCGACCTCCTCAACGACGAACAATGGGCTTCAAACAAGTCCAAGGGATAATCTAAGCCTTGTAATGTCATTTCGATAATTCTGGACGATAACAAAGTGGAGGTAGTCACCCTCACCGATTCCAACAATGAGATGGACGCGTTGATCACTAGAGTAGGAAAAGAATTTTCTAAGAACTACCCTCCTATGGCAAAAGGTCTGGCAAGGCCTCCGGTGAGACCGCTACCAACAGTTCAACCAAATCCCAACCAGCCGAGTTCGAGCAGTCAACCCTTTCGGTTTGACCTTCTCACCCAGCTAAAGAATATCCTGGCCAGGATCACCATGTACGAGCTCTTGCGGTTTTCCAAAACGACCTGTGAGGCCCTGCGAGAGGTGCTGATTGATTCAGAGGCTTTAGCCACACATTTCTTGCCCACTCCCGAGGAAGAGGCAGAAATGGGATGTCCATAGGGCTGCCAGGCGTCTAAACAACAGATCTCCTGCATCACTTTCACTCTAGAGGTCATGCTCATCAAAAGCATAACCCACGACCAACCCCTGTACTTCACAGGGTACATCGGCTCCTCCCGGGTAGATCCAAGTTGACCCGGGGTCTGCATTAAGCATTATTCCCCTGAAGCTCATCAAGTACTTGGGGATACCTCAAAAGTGGTTATCTTCAACAACCACAACCATCTTTGGTTTCAACGCCACCAGAACCAGGCACTGGGGAAGATTCGTCTTAAATGCCAACTGGGTGACATGAAAACTGAGGCGACCTGCTACGTCATTGATGCAGAACCATCGTACAACATGCTGCTGGGTCGATCGTGGATCCATAGCAACAAGATAGTCCCTTCCATGTTACACCAGTGCTTGAAAAATATGGACGACTATGACCAGGTGAAAACCGTGGTTGCAGATAAACAGTCCTTCAAGGGGATTGAAAATTACTTCATCGATTCTCTGCTCTACTAAGACCCCAAATCAGGCGATGAGTCCCCGGTCGAGGAACCTGGCAGCGATAATGAGGCAGATAGTGAGCCCGAGGGCCACCAGGGTCTTGTATTTAATCATATTGAACCTATAGTAATTGGCTACAAAAGCCTTGCTACTGACGCTGGTGTAGCAGACTGGTTTATTTTGAATGAAGATCTCAACTTTGCTTATTTCTCTTGTTCAGAGTCTAGCGATGAGACCA
The DNA here is from genome assembly GCF_001876935.1 of Asparagus officinalis. Taxonomy (NCBI): domain Eukaryota; kingdom Viridiplantae; phylum Streptophyta; class Magnoliopsida; order Asparagales; family Asparagaceae; genus Asparagus; species Asparagus officinalis. The sequence continues at coordinate 72,043,526 of NC_033796.1, forward strand.
GCAGTTTAAATGCAGAGTTGTACGATGACTCTCCTTTGTATTTGCATGTCCACTCATCATTGGTCACCAATCGACAAATGATCGAGTCCTCGCAAGCTGTCTTTGTCATACCTACCCAAAATGTTTTTCAGCAAGAAATCATTTTCGGAAGAATAGACCAAACCGCACGTACATTGTGGGATGAATCGGACAAAGATGAACTCTCTCCTTAATTCTCATGTTACAGCCCTGTCACAAAACATATGATGGAGAGGATGGGTTATGACTTCATCCGCAAAGAGGGATTAAAGTACGACAAAGGTCGGAAGACACCTCTGCGACCCACTTATGTCCCCAAAGGGAAGCCTGACAAATACTATGGCAAAATTTGAAGAGGGCTAGGTTACTCCTCCTCTTCCTCGGAGTTGTACTGCAATTTTTGTGAAATATCTAACGATGCTCGCTCGGATGATCAATCGTCAACATCCTCGACTTAGGATTTAGATGTCAGCATCGGGGCCCTGTTCAAAGACTTCACTGTCAACATGACTACGGTCGATACCGATAAAATCCAAGAGGGCGAACAAATTCCTCTTTATGATGAAGCATGGGATCGCCACGTCAGTGCCCAATAGAGTGGTCGCTTTAAACAGCGTGAACCGCCCACAGAGGACAAAGTACTCCAAATAAATATAGGAGACAAGGCAAGTCCCAAACCCATATTCATCAGCGACAACTTACCTCCCCAAGAGAAGGAAGACCTTATATCCCTCATCCGAGAGTATATCAATGTCTTCGCATGGAATTATGAGGACATACCTTGCCTTGATTCTCAGATCGCCATGCATCACCTCAACATCGGCTCAGACGCTAAACCCATCAAACAGCAACAGAGATGGTTTCGTCCACAAATCATGGAGGCAATTGAATCCGAAGTGAAGAAGCTGATCGAATCAGGCTTCATCAGAGAGGAACAACACCCCGATTGGGTGGCTAACATTGTTTTGGTCCTGAAGAAGAACAGAAAAATTGTATCCGCATCGACTTCAGAGACCTCAACGCTGCATGCCCCAAGGACGAATTCCCTTTGCCCATTACAGATGTCATCATCGATAACACCTGTGGTTTTGAGAGGATGTCCTTCATGGATGGGTTCTCAGGGTATAATCAAATCAAAATGCATCCAGAAGATGAGAAACACACTTCATTCAGAACTCTGATGGGGGTGTACTATTACACAGTTATGCCTTTCGGACTCAAGAACGTCGGCGCAACCTATCAACGAGCCATGAGTGCCATCTTTCGGGATCATCTACAGAAGATATTTGAATGCTACGTGGATGACCTGGTCATGAAGAGTCACGACAAAGACAATCACCTTCAAGACTTAAGAGTCATGTTCGATCTCATGCGCTCCCATCAACTAAAGATGAACCCCAAGAAGTCATTTTTAGGCATAACGAGTGGAGAGTTCCTCAGATTCGTCGTCATGACAAAGGGGATTCACATCGACCCCGACAAGGTACGAGCTATCCAAGAGCTCCAACTGTCCAGGAATCTCAAGGAATTGAGAGGACTACAAGGATGTTTGGTCTCCATCCGAAGATTCATCGTAAATCTTTCAGACAAGTGCTAATCCTTCTCCAAACTGATAAAGAAAGGTGTTTCCTTTGTATGAGACGAGCCTTCCCAACAAGCGTTCGATGAGATCAAGACTTATCTCTCGAAGCCGCACGTCTTAGCGGCCCCCGTCTCAGGGAAACCCTTCTTGATCTATGTGTGGGCAATGAAGCATTCTCTCGGCGCCCTCTTAACACAAAAAAATGATGCCGGCCATGAGTAAGGCATCTACTACCTCAGTAGGACCCTGCAAGGAGCCAAACGGCGATACCCAATGGTCGAAAAGGAATGCCTGGCCCTAGTGTTCGCAATTTAGAAAATACGGCACTACTTGGTCAGTCAAAAATTTCATGTCATCTCCCGGATGAACCCCATCCGAGTCTTCATGACCCAGCCCGGGTCCTTGAACTGACGCCTAGCGCGATGGGCACTCTGTTAGACCCTAATGCCACTAGGAAAGAACCCTAGAGGGGGGGGTGAATATAGTTTATGCTAATCTAATCTGATTTAATACCAATTAAAACTAATTAACAAGTTATCCTAGCAAATAAGATATGCAATGAATTATTAGCAAGGATAAGCAATATAAATAGGGGTAAACAAAATAGTGGACAATATAAACAAGGAGGCAATGGCTAAATAAGATGAACAAAAATATAAGTACACCAAGCCAACCTCAAACAAGCAATATGATCATGGAGTTCAGACCTTCCGTCCTACGTCTCCGCTCCCCACTCCTGGGGAGAAATCCACTATCACAACCGGATTTTCAACGCTTACCCGAATAACGTTTATACCCCACACTCGATTTTCTAGCTCACCGAAAACTTTACAATCAACACTCTTGCAATCCCACTCTACACCCTCTAAGTGTTGGTCTCTAGCCCGTGTCTCCCTCAAGTGCTCGGATTTACAACCTCTCCCTAGGCTTTACTATCGACGCCACTCCTCTTGGGACGACCCCGTCTCTCACTACACACTCATCTCAGTGTACAAGTATATTACAAAGTGTATCCTCACAATGAAGCTCACAAATCAAATTTTGTTCTCTACAATAGATGAGAACACAATGAAAGCTCACACTCTAAGTCACAAACCCACAACCCCAAATTATACTATGAATGTAAATACAATAAGCTCAATAGGTTGTGTGTGAACAAAGAGATAAATAAAAACAAGTCTAAACTCAATGTAATTCTAGGTAATGGAAATTATAATCAAAACAAACAAAGAGCTAGAAAAGGGTTTAGAAATTCTTCTCTGAAAAACAAGATGGAGAGATGGAGATTGAAGCTCAAACAATGAAGATGATCTCCTCCACTTGTGAAAACTTCTTCACAAACCAAACAAACACTAAAACAAACTTAAACCCTTGTTAAACTTGTATAAACAATTTTCTTGGTAGGCTTAGAAGTTATAAGGCATAAGGTATATATAGGATCACAATACAAACCCCAAAAACCAAGAAAAGCCAAGCAAAAAGACAAAAATAACGGAAACAAAAAATCTAGAAAACTAGCCGTTGGAAGGCCGTCGGTCGACTGATGAACAGTATCAGAAAAAATCTAGAAAACTAGCCGTTGGAAGGCCGTCGGTCGACTGATGAACAGTATCAGTCGACTGATGAGCTGACCGTAACAAGCAACTAGCAGCTCGTCGGTCGACTGAAGACATCATCAGTTGACTGATAAACTCATCAGTCGACTGATAGTTCATCAGTCGCAAAAACAAAAACATTTGTATTTTCCAGGCGATTTCTTCAGTCAACTGATACTTTGCATCAATCGACTGATAACACATTCTTAGCTTGAAATGAATAGTAAAACTAATTTTCAAACCCCTTTTAAAAATAGCAAATAAATTCTAAAAAATGTAAAACTTTGGGGAATGCTTGTAAACATGAAAATAAACATGTTACAAAAACTGGTTTTCAAATAGCACTTTCCATTTGTGAAATATCATCATTTTGCAAAAATGTCCAAAAACATGAAAACTAAACATACATGTTTTTGACATATTGATTTAAACAAACTTTTAAAATATATATATAGATATATATATAGAAACCAAATACGTGTGTGTGTATATATGAGCTTAAAGTACCAACACACATAATATAAAAGCTAAACTATTTACCTAAGCTTGAAGAAGGTCTTCAATGAGAATGACTTGGTAAACTTGCGGATGAAGCTTGAACTTGAATCTTTAACTTGGATTGCATTATTTCATTCCACTATTCTGCTAACCTCCATTGGATATGATCGTGAAAGCTCGATTCCATCCATCCTCTAACATATTGTTTGCCTAGAATAAATATAAAAACACAAATACGAGACAAACAATATTAGTTATAAATTATTTGTTAAAACATCATCAAAACAAAAAGGCCAACACACTCTTGCTGTCTTAATATGACATCCACTTCATGTCGCAGAAGTCGGTCAAGGGACAGGCGATCTGCGATCTCATGGCCAGTCACACGCTCGAGTCGAAGGCTGACCTATTCGAAGACATGTAGGATGAAACCCACGAGGTCCATGCAACCTCAAAGGAAGAAGCCTCGCGATTATATTTCGACAGCGTTTCTCGTGTGGGCACCAGCGGATTTATTGTCGCAGGTATGGGGGTGGTCTTGGTTTCTCCGCAAAACCATGTATTACCCCGAGCCTTCTCGTTGACCGAGCCATGTACCAACAACGTGGCTGAGTACAATGCGCTGCTCATTAGACTCGACTTCGCCAAGGAATTGGGGGTGAAGCACCTCGAAGCCTACGGTGACTCTCAGCTCATTGTCAAGCAGATGACGGGAGAATATGAAGTCAGAAATGATGATTTGATCCCATGTCACCAAGCGGCTAGCAAACTAGCCAAATCATTCGACAGTTTCCACATTAAGCACATGCTTCATTCTAAGAACACGCACACAGATGCGTTAGCGGCATTGGCAGGTAACTCTTAGTCAGCCGCTCGGCGACAAGCAACACATCACCGTCGCAAGCTAGACAACTTACAACCGGAGCTACACTCTGGGAGCTCGCGAATACAACTCACAGGACGGCTGACCTATCCGGAGCTTAGAGCCATTGGTGCTTCCCAATTATCGACTATGTCTTGTATGACATACTGCCTGAAGACATGAAGAAGCGAGACTCCATTCGCAGACGCACACCAAGATTCTACTACGATGCCACCACAAAGGCATTGTATCGTAGGCCGTATGACGGCGTGCTGCTTCGATGCCTCTCTACTACAGAGGCACAATAAGCCCTACGAGAGGCCCACGATGGTACCTGCGGTGCTCACCAACCTGGGCCAAAGCTCTGGGACCGCTTACGAAGAATCAACTACTATTGACCCACAATGGTCAACGACGTTGTTGCTTATGCCAAGAGTTGCCACGCGTGTCAGATCAATGCAAATTACATGCACAAACCACCCGAAGACCTACATCCGACAGCGACTTCATGGCCGTTTGAAACATGGGGGATGTACATCGTCGGACCAATATCTCCTCCATCAGCCAAAGGTCATCGCTTCTGTAGGCTGTCTAAAAATCACTGCAGATAGCTGTAGGCTGCCTAAACATTATTGCAGATAGCTTATCCCTACCAAACACCGATGATGGAAGTTACAATTTGACGGCTTCCAGAAGACTATAATTTAAAGACTTTCACGTGGATCGATGAAGGTTACAATCTGACGACCTTCGCAACAACTGATGAAAGCTCTAATCAACAGCCTTCACAATCAACATCGAGAGTTACAATCTGATGACTCTCACATTTTTAAGGAGCCAAGACGAAGGTTACAAGATGACGATCTTTGCAACGCTCTAGCAAAAGAGGCTACAAATCGACAGGAGCCAAGACGAAGGTTACAAGATGACGATCTTTGCAACGCTCTAGCAAAAGAGGCTACAAATCGACGCTCTCTTCAAATCAAAATGCAGATATCTCTCAAACCGTAAGGAATTTGGCAAAACTGACAGAGCAAACCAAACCCTATGGGGTTGATTTGGTCGGCTCCGTCTCGTCGAGATAGCCGATTTTCATATATAATTCATCCAATTCCGACTTACGGTTTGAAAGTTATGACCTGTTCTTCGCAGCAAGTTATGTTCTAAAGTCCGTCTGCAAGACTGGACTTCGTCAGAACATCGGACTTAGCCTGAAGCTCGCCGAGCCCACCTAAGGCTCACCTCTGCATCCAAGATTCAAAATGTAGAGGTCGTGCATGCGTTCTAAACTTAAAACGCAGAGGTCGTGGCTGCGTTCCAGATTTGCTTAGATCTTGGTGGTTTTTTGGCCACCTTTTCCTTCTGCAATTCCTGAGCCTTCCGTACAAGAATCCTCGTCTGCGCTAACAGTGCGCGGTGCTTATGGATGCGCTCCTCAAGAGTTGAACGGTTTCGTTTGACACGAACCCATTCATTAGTAGGTGGTTGGGAGGAGGTTCCCAAAGCTTGTTGCTGGAACACTTTGCGCCTTCTGAGCTTCAGATCCGCATTATAGCAGATCCCGTCAACAGGCTTCAAAGCCTTGTCCATTTGACGCGCGAGACGTTGACGGTGCCTTGGACAAGCCCTCTTCATCAACACTGGTGCACTTTCAACGGGCAACTCCTCGACTTTCGAGGAGTTGTCACGAACGTTGGATCTGGTTTCTTTGGAAGCCGGCGGATCGTCGCGAGGCGTAACTATAGCAGCGACGGCGGAGAGATCATTTTCTTGGGTCTTCAGATCTGAAGACAATTGGATCTTCCTGGAGGAGGAGGCCTTCCTGCACTTGCAAGGAGAGGCAGATCTGGAGGAGGAAGAGGAGGAGACATACTCCTCGAACTTCTGCTGGTCGAACTCGTATTCGACCTCTTCGAGCACCGGGATCTTGATCATCGGCTGCGGCACGACAGCTCCGGCAGCGAAGCTGTTGGCTCCCACTGTGGTCGCCAGTTTGTTTGCGGAGAAAGTTGCTATTTCCATTGTTATCGAATCTATTACAACTTTAGTCGTTACAATAAACTCGAATGAAATAAAAAGTTGATCTTTTTATAAGATCTCCTTACACAATAAAAATAAAAAAAAGTTTACAACTTTATCAAACAAACGCAGAGATTGTTCATCGGTCTTCTGCTTGCGTGGGATCTTTGCCTGTGCCGGGGTTTATCCGTGGACCACCGTCGATCAGATCTGATTGCTGAAAAATCGGGCAGAGCTTCGTCGATCCGCGAGGAGATCTAGAAACTTGAAGCGCCTATCTCGGATAAAGCGAGATATTTGCTCTTCTTAGTATTATCGCAACGGGATAATACTAAGGATCGGACACGGGTGATGTAGATCTGACGAAGAAACTCTCTTGCGTTGAAGTGCTCGATCACTCTTCACTCCGGCAGGGCTTCGCCTCTTCTCCAAAATTCCAGATCCGATCTCTCCTCCTCCTCTCCGAAATCTGTGTACTTTTAAGTCTTCAATCCGGCAGGGCTTCGCCGAGGCACACGAATTCCAGATCTCCAAAAATAAGGCCTAAGGCTTGTATTTATAGGCATAAGGGGTTGCGGAGCAGTTAAAACGGGCTAAAGGCCCAAATCTGCCTTGGAGGGTGTCTCTCAAAATCCGGGACACCCCTGGGGTGTCTCACAAAATCCGAGACACCCCTGGGGTGTCTCAGAAAATCCGAGACACCCCTGGGGTGTCTCGGGAAACCCGAGTCGGAAAATCCGAGACACCCCTGGGGTGTCCTGGAAAATCCGAGACACCTCTGGGGTGTCCTGGAAAATCCGAGACACCCCTGGGGTGTCTCACATTGGCCGAGACATTCCGTTGAGGTGCATTCGTCCGCTTCCGCTGTAAATTCTTCGTCCGAACTCGGATTTTAGTGATTCGAAGTGCGTTGGAAGTCTGACGAAGAGTTCTATCAGCTCCAATGGTTGGATTATCTGTAGAATGAATGAGACACGAAGGGCGTTGTTCTTTTTGTAACGTCGCGGGGCTCTCGATTAGCCCGTGCCTTCGTTATCCCAAAATTCTGTCAGCTTACGTAGTTCGTCGGTTCACTTCAATCGTTCACCAACGTCAGTCGAACTCCTGTGAACTGGATAGTGACGTTCATTGTCATTCCTTAACACTGAGCTGTTCGTAGAGACCTATAGGCAATTTTCGATGCCTACAGATACCCCCTCCAAAGCATTCCGGACTCGTTTCTTTTATAGAAGAGGCTGGAATACTTTGGATGTTATTGATCCAGCCTTCAGTCGGCGTAAAGGACCTGTAGTTAGCTTCAACTCTTGGCTCCTTCGATTTTTGGTCTATTCAATGCTTTGACAAATAACCGAAGCTCTTCTGGCGCTGCGTTTATCGCCTGGCCGTCGTCGGAGTCTCGAGTCTACAGCTGATGAATTGAGTTTGGCTCGTGTCATTGAGTTGACTTTGAACTGACTACTTCCGTCACATTGTGTTGACTTAGGGTTTCGGATCACCGTATGTTGACTTTTTTTGTCGCAACACGTTGACTGGCGTTGACCTAGGGTTACGCGTTGACCGGCGTTGACCCTAGGGTTTCGAGCGTCGAACTTTGACTTTTTGGTCGCAACGCGTTGACTGGCATTGAGGCGTTGACCCTAGGGTTTCGAGCGTCGAACTTTGACTTTTTGGTCGCAACGCGTTGACTGGCATTGACATAGGATTACGCGTTGACCGGCGTTGACCCTAGGGTTTCTAACGTTGAACGTTGACTTTTTGTCGCAACGCGTTGGACCGGCGTTGACCCTAGGGTTTCTAACGTTGAACGTTGACTTTTTGTCGCAACGCGTTGACTGGCGTTAACATAGGGTTACGTGTTGACCGGCGTTGACCCTAGGGTTTCTAACGTTGAACGTTGACTTTTTGTCGCAACGCGTTGACTGGCGTTGACCTAGGGTTACGCGTTGATCGGCGTTGACCCTAGGGTTTCGAACGTCGAACATTGACTTTTTGTCGCAACGCGTTGACTGGCGTTGACCTAGGGTTACGCGTTGACCGGCGTTGACCCTAGGGTTTCGAACGTCGTACGTTGACACAGTTTATACTCGTACGTTTACTGGAGTATACACAGTTTAAGCTCTTAAGGTATTGGAGCACAGCGGTCCTAAGTGTCGGGGTTGCAGGACCAACTGTTAAAACTGATTCATCTGCATTTGTGGATCTTATTTTAATGTTGTTGGATAATCGAGTCACGAGACCAACTAACAGAGCTGATGCATCAATGACTCGCACTTATAGAATTTTTGGCAAATTCGACGCGTGTTAGGCGTTGACTTCAGGATTTTTGGCTAATCCCCAGCCTTCAACGGATTTGATTAGCCTTTACCGACTACCGTTTGAGTCGGGCTAGCATGCAGATTGTTTAGATCCGTTCTGCACATAACGTTGTGCTAAAAGAGTTAACTCTTTTAGTGCTACGACATTGAATATGTAGCATTCGTCTTTCTCACGGGAATAGACTACCCGGCAACGCGTGTTAGGCGCTGACTTATCCTTACTTAGGATTAAGGATAAAAATCCCCAGACTCGGATTCTGGTGTCTTCTTCAATCGGTAAAAGACTAAACCGGCAACGCGTGTTAGGCGTTGACTTATCCCTGCTTAGGCTTCGGGATGAAATTCCCCAGGCTGGAATTCTGATGTCTTCTTCAATCGGTGAAAGACTAAACCGGCAACGCTAGGCGTTGACTTATCCCTGCTTAGGCTTCGGGATAAAATTCCCCATGCGTGTAAGGCACGGATTATGGTGTTATTAATAACAAATTGCCACAATGTTGAATATGTGGTCTTTTGTCCTTGTCTCGCATGTAACGTTGTGCTAAGAAAATCGCTTTGATGCTATGATTTTGAATACATAGACTTCGCCATTTCTTACGGGAATATGGCATCCGGCGACGCGTATTAGGCGTTGACTCATCCCTACTTAGGATTCGGGATGAAAGTCCCCAGAATTGTACTCTGGTGTCTTTTTCAATCGGTGAAAGACTAAACCGGCAACGCGTATTAGGCGTTGACTCATCCCTACTTAGGATTCGGGATGAAAGTCCCCAGAATTATACTCTGGTGTCTTTTTCAATCGGTGAAAGACTAAACCGGCAACGCGTATTAGGCGCATGGATTTTTGTTGCTACGATGCTGAATACGTAGACTCGGTCGTTTTTACGGGAACGAACCACCCAGCAACGCAGGTTAAGCGCTGACTTATCCCTACTTAGGCTTCGGGATAAAATACCCCAGACTGGATTCTGGTGTCTTTTTCAATCGGTGAAAGACTAAACCGGCAACGCGTGTTAGGCGTTGGCTTATCCCTGCTTAGGCTTCGGGATAAAATTCCCCATGCATAAAAGGCATGGATTTTTGTTGCTACGATGCTGAATACGTAGACTCGGTCGGTTTTACAGGAACGAACCACCCAGCAACGCAGGTTAAGCGCTGACTTATCCCTACTTAGGCTTCGGGATAAAATACCCCAGACTGGATTCTGGTGTCTTTTTCAATCGGTAAAAGACTAAACCGGCAACGCGTATTAGGCGTTAGCTTATCCCTGCTTAGGCTTCGGGATAAAATTCCCCATACATAAAAGGCATGGATTTTTGTTGCTACGATGCTGAATACGTAGACTCGGTCGGTTTTACAGGAACGAACCACCCAGCAACGCAGGTTAAGCGCTGACTTATCCCTACTTAGGCTTCGGGATAAAATACCCCAGACTGGATTCTGGTGTCTTTTTCAATCGGTAAAAGACTAAACCGGCAACGCGTATTAGGCGTTGACTTATCCCTGCTTAGGCTTCGGGATAAAATTCCCCATGCATAAAAGGCATGGATTTTTGTTGCTACGATGCTGAATACGTAGACTCGGTCGGTTTTACAGGAACGAACCACCCAGCAACGCAGGTTAAGCGCTGACTTATCACTGCTTAGGTTTCAGGATAGGATACCCCAGAATCGAACTCCGGTGTTTTTTTCTACGGAGAAAGACTAAACTGGCAGCGCGTGCTAGGCGCAGACTTATCCCTGCTTAGGATTCGGGATAAAATTCCTCGTGCGTATGACGCACGGACTTTAAAAGTTTGAAAAGTGCTCATATACCGATTGGAGGATTGAGAAGCAGTTTATACTCGTATACTCTTCGGAGTATTGCCGTTCTTATTTGGCTTATCCTAGCGTTATGATGCCGGCTTCCACCAAGGTTTGGATGCTATTCTTAAGAGCGAAGCAAGCCTTGGTAGGATGAAGGATCCTCCTGTGGTACGCGCAGTACTTCGGATCTGCAGTATTGTCAGCTTCCTCCTGATTCATGATGGGTGGTAGCTTGATCTTGTTGTTTTCAAGAAGGGTTTCGAAGATGGCTGGTACTTCGGATCTGCAGTATTGTCAGCTTTCTCCTGATTTGTGATGGGCGGCAGCTTGATCTTGTTGTTTTCAAGAAGGGTCTCAAAGATGGCTGGGACGTCTTCGTCTTTGAATGAGTACTCTTTTTGGAGCCTTGGATCCGAATTCTTCTGTTGTCTTCGGGGCTGTTCCTTCATCATGAGGTACGAGACTCGAATTCAGAGGGTTAACCATCGGTTGGCTCCTCTCGGCTTTCCTCCTTCTGAGGAAGCATTCGGCCTGTTCTCCGCGCACCTTCAACTCTCTCCAGGTATTGAGCGGCTCTACTCTCATAACGTCCAAGATGTTAATGGACAAGTTGTTATGACAGGTTTGCAAGATGAATTCCTCCGTGACGGGATCCTTGCAGTTCATTGCCTGATTGCGGAAGCGTTTGATGAAGGTATCCACCGACTCTCCGTCTTTTTGTTTCTCATCGAAGAGTATCCTGACCGACACTTCGGTGTCATCATCGAAGAAATGAGCGAGGAACATGCTTTCCAGGTCCTCCCAGCTGTTGATGCTTCCGGGCTTGAGGTGGCGGTACCAATCGAACGCGGGCCCGCGAAGGGGGCCGCTCTTTGCCAGAGATCACCCCCAAGTGGGACTTGAAATAAATCAGATGCTGAGTGGGGGAACCCTTCCCGTTGAATGGTGTGAAGTTGATCAAGCTGAATTTCGCCGGATATGGGATCGAATCCCACTCTTTCGGGTAAGGACACGGAATGCCGGTCTTCTTCACCTCTCGAGCAGACATCAGGGCGTCAATTTTTCTTTCGAGATCCTTCATCTTTTCGGCCTCATCTATATCCTGTTTTGGACAATTTTCGAGAGGAATAATACGGCCACCCCCAGTGTTATCATCATTGGTGGGTCCACCCCCCAGCGTCGTTATTTTTAGTGGGGCCACCCCCAGTATTTTTGGGCGGTGCGTCGGCCATGATGATTTCGTCCACTTCCGGATCGCTGTCAACTGCGGCATTCTGGGTGCGACGGCTGGATTCAACTAGCTGATTTGACAAAGCTCGGATTTGTTGGTCGTGCATTTGTCTCATCTCCTGCATAGCCATTTCTATTTCGATTTTGAATGCTTCTTTCTGCTTGGCTAGAGCATCCTCAATGATTTTTGCTATTTGCTCGGTGCTGACCATGAACACTTCTCGAGCTTGTCATATGCTAGACGTTGTATCGTCGGAGGCGAGTGCGGAATAAGAATCTGAGAGTTCGTCATCGGAATGGATTCCTTCATGGATCCCTTGGTAATCGTTATATCCGATGGCTTCTAGCTGAAGCTGAGCTATTCCCGAATTGATTCTTCTTCCTGGAGAGAAATCAGGGTTGGAACCACTTGAAACAATCGGAGATTTTCCCTTATCAACCATATTGACGGGAACCATGCCTTGATTTGGGCTTCGTCTTTCCATCGGAGATTCTCTCGAATACCGAGACCCTCTGCGAAGCGGTCTTGGGGCAGCTACACGCTGACAATACTGCCCGGATAATTTTGGTACACGGACAGTGAGAGTCCGCTTCCCGGGTACTTCTCTTTCGAGATTTATTCGTACCCCCAGCCTGATAGTACAACTCATCGACGTTGCGGTCGAAGTAACCTATCGGCTGTTTACATAGATTCTCAGGAATAACTCGTCCGTCTGTCTGACGTGTTTTCCTCTGAGTAAACATCACCTTGTTGGCGTCTACAAGAGTCACACGCTCGGAATCACACCTTTGTGAGGATGAAACCTTAACGGGCTCCTGATTTTCTACGCGCACCGACAAGCGGGCCGTTGCAGAAATCATTTTGTTAGGAGTTCGTGTACGACCCCCAGTCCGGATGTTGGCTCGAAGCTCCTTCAACGGTCTCAAGCTTTCCTTAATAAGCGCTTTTCCTCGATTCTCGGGTAGGGTACCGACACGATCCTTCAATGGGACTCTAGATTTGGGGAGATCCACGCTATCATAGAGCTTCACAAGAGGTGTGGGAGCAATAGGAATGGGATCTGGAGTTGACAAAGGCCGCAGAGCAGCCTCGGATGCTTTTTCCTTAAACGTTAACTTGGCCTTTGGCATCCAGACTTGCTTAGATCTTGGTGGTTTTTTGGCCACCTTTTCCTTCTGCAATTCCTGAGCCTTCCGTACAAGAATCCTCGTCTGCGCTAACAGTGTGCGACGCTTATGGATGCGCTCCTCAAGAGTTGAACGGTTTCGTTTGACACGAACTCATTCATTAGTAGGTGGTTGGGAGGAGGTTCCCAAAGCTTGTTGCTGGAACACTTTGCGCCTTCTGAGCTTCAGATCCGCATTATAGCAGATCCCGTCAACAGGCTTCAAAGCCTTGGCCATTTGACGCGCGAGATGTTGACGGCGCCTTGGACAAGCCCTCTTCGTCAACACTGGTGCACTTTCAACGGGCAACTCCTCGACTTTCGAGGAGTTGTCATGAACGTTGGATCTGGTTTCTTTAGAAGCCGGCGGATCGTCGCGAGGCGTAACTATAGCAGCGATGGCAGAGAGATCATTTTCTTGGGTCTTCAGATCTGAAGACCAGTGGATCTTCCTGGAGGAGGAGGCCTTCCTGCACTTGCAAGGAGAGGCAGATCTGGAGGAGGAAGAGGAGGAGACATACTCCTCGAACTTCTGCTGGTCGAACTCGTATTCGACCTCTTCGAGCACCGGGATCTTGATCATCGGCTGCGGCACGACAGCTCCGGCAGCGAAGCTGTTGGCTCCCACTGTTGTCGCCAGTTTGTTTGCGGTGAAAGTTGATTTCTTCATTGCTATCGAATCTATTACAACTTTAGTCGTTACAATAAACTCGAATGAAATAAAAAGTTGATCTTTTTATAAGATCTCCTTACACAATGAAAATAAAAACGTGATAATACTAAGGATCGGGTACGGGTGATGTAGATCTGACGAAGAAGCTCTCTTGCGTTGAAGTGCTCGATCACTCTTCACTCCGACAGGGCTTCGCCTCTTCTCCAAAATTCCAGATCCGATCTCTCCTCCTCCTCTCTGAAATCTGTGTACTTTTAAGTCTTCAATCCGGCAGGGCTTCGCCGAGGCACACGAATTCCAGATCTCCAAAAATGAGGCCTAAAGCTTGTATTTATAGGCATAAGGGGTTGCGGAGCGGTTAAAACGGGCTAAAGGCCCAAATCTGCCTTGGAGGGTGTCTCTCAAAATCCGAGACACCCCTGGGGTGTCTCGGGAAACCCGAGACACCCCTGGGGTGTCCTGGAAAATCCGAGACACCCCTGGGGTGTCTCACATTGGCCGAGACATTCCGTTGAGGTGCATTCGTCCGCTTCCGCTGTAAATTCTTCCTCCGAACTCGGATTTTAGTGATTCGAAGTGCGTTGGAAGTCTGACGAAGTGTTCTATCAGCTCCAATGGTTGGATTATCTGTAGAATGAATGAGACACGAAGGGCATTGTTCTTTTTGTAACGTCGCGGGGCTCTTGATTAGCCCGTGCCTTCGTTATCCCGAAATTCTGTCAGCTCACGTAGTTCGTCGGTTCACTTCAATCGTTCACCGACGTCAGTCGAACTCCTGTGAACCGGATAGTGACGTTCATTGTCATTCCTTAACACTGAGCTGTTCGTAGAGACCTATAGGCAATTTTCGATGCCTACAGCTTATAAACCGATTTCGGTTAAATCAACTCTTTCATAGAGTTTCAAACTCATTCAGAGTTATAAACTCGATCAGAGTTTAAAACTTGCTCTGCAAGTCCTTCTAAAACTCGCTCTGAGTTATTAACTCGTTAAGAGTTATTTTCAAACTTGCCACGCAAGTTCTCCACAACGTCAAATCGTGAGGAGAAGACCCTGTTCAAGTGAATCAAGACATGCGGATCGTCAACGGAGAGCAAACTCAACGCGAGCAATCGAGGGAGGCACTCCATCTCCACCGTGAAGAACCCAGTTTTAAACAAAGGAGAGAATCAAATTCATTCTCCTCTCTTTTATAATCGGAATCCAAATTGTAATCAATTTTGAGAGAATACAAATCAATTTTTTTCTTTCATTTCTTTTACATCGAATTTTTCCACAAATAAAAGATGGCGACTCTGCTGGGGATGAGCTTCTCTGATGAAGAAGTGGTGGCGCAATCCGACGTCAACCTTGCTGGAACAACGGTCAAAATTCTCGTGGTAGAGTTTGATCAAGCCAAGTTTGAGAAGGCACTCTCCTCCGGATCCCTTAGCCCAAGGCTATGCGCAAGATCCACAAAGTTTCCGAGGAGACTAAAGCTCCAGTTGTGGCCAACTCATCTAAAGACTATCTCCCATAGGGGTTGCACTGTTCATACAGTCCCCTCTCTAAAGGAGAAGACTCGACTTCGGCACAACTCCAAAAAAGCCGATCCTCCAATCAACGCGAACTCCGCGTTTGCGAGCCTCAACATGAGCTCTGCATAAGCCAAGCTAAACGCAACCCTCAGGTGTGCGTTTCCCAGATAGAACGCAGCCTTCAGAGGTGCATTCCAACATTTAAACGCAGACATCAAATCTATGTTGATCTGGCTGAACGCAACTCTCATGAGTGCGTCCCAGAACCAAAACGCACCTCTTAGGAGTGCGTTCCACAAACTGAACGCAACTTTCAGTAGTGCGTTTCAGAATCCGAACACAGATCGCAGGACTGTGTTTCACTAGCAAAACGTAGACTTTGGTCTTGGGTTAATCAAGCTAAACACGACCCTCGTGTTCCTTCTTTGGAACACGATGTGATTCGTCGTGTTCAAAATGATCAACATGGATTTAAAATTCATGTTTGCCAAGAACTAGTCCCATCCTTTAACGAACAGGGGGTTCCATCTCTACCCTCACGCTCTGTGAGAGGTTCATCCCAAGTCTCTGACTTGCGGGAATGGCTGTCGATGTTCAACCGACCGACGAACGTCGTTTTGCTCAATAATCGACGACATTTTCACAGGAAGAAGACTTTAGAGGATGAATACCTTGGAGTCACTTCTAACAAGGTTGGCAGAGGGAGATCATCAACCCCTAGTTCTGATGAGTCAGAGACAGATCGTTCTCCAAGCGTCAGAGAAATCACTAACGAGTTTGAATGAATCTACCAACGCACTCGGACTCGAACAGGAGCCATTCCTCCTATCAACTATCGGAGTTTAGCCAGAGGAACTAATTCCGAGGACGAACACTCAGCCATTGCGGAGTCCCAATCATCAAGCTCTTTTGTTGGGTATGAGAGCTTCGCCCACATGGCAGAACATTCTGAAGATCTTTCAAAGAGGGTTGATGAGCAGGAGGCCATACTCAAATCACAGCAGAAGACTCTCGATGAACTCCTGGTCCTGTTGACTCAAATCGTCGCAGACAAGGCTAAATCTCAGAAGACAGATTCGCCACTTAGGCAACAATCTTCCCGGAGAGGAAAAGCGTCTTCATCCCGACCTCACACAAGCAAAGGGAAGGGAAAAGTGGTTGATGATGCGGCTTCTGACCAAGAAGCCCACAGCCTGGAATCTTCCTCTGATGAAGGAAGAGAAGCTGAGAACGAGCAGAATCTTCAGTCTGTCAAAATGAAAGAATTGGAAGCCCGCCTCAATGCCATTACTAACAGAAGCGAGCTCTAAGACGAGGGAGTTATCAGGACCTATCCTGCCGAATGGGATGCAGCCCCTTATCCTCCAAAATTTGAAGTTCCGACGCTATAAACTTTTGACGACACGGGATCACCGAACTAACATATTTATCATTTCAAGTCACAGACTGAGAATGTGATATCAAACGACGCCATACTGGCTCGATTGTTCATTGGCACCCTCAAGGGAGTTGCCTTTGAATGGTTCAGGAAACTACCTACGGGATGTATTCAAAGGTGGGTAGATCTAGAGAGACTCTTCCTATCAAGATTCTTTAAAGAGGATACAGAAGTCTCCATCCATACCCTTCTCACCACCAAGCAAAAGAAGAGGGAGTCCGTCAAAGCCTTCGTCAAGAGTTTTTGAAACATGGCTCTGCGATGTTCGTCAGGTATGACACAGTCTACACTGGTAGAGACCTATCGACACAACTTACAAACCGACCTCCTAGTCCGAATAGGAATTGCATAATGCCGTTCTTGGAGACAACTAATCTCTCAAGGAGAACAGGCTCAAAAGATTATTGTCAGAATAAAAGCTGAAGAACAAAATAGGCAGGATCAGCCTGAGTAATCGAACCAAGCCCAATCTTCTCAGTCAGAAGAGGAAGATACTACGACCACTGAAGCTAATCCTTTTCGGTAGGATGGTAGATCCAACAACTATCATGTTAACAGTTACCTCTGATAGTCAAACTCGTTAGATATTGGCTAACTAGGCGATGTGCCATGTCTACTCCTTTTTCCCCCCTGCACTTGTTCAAGACTGAGGGTGGTTTATTTGTAGTTCATTGGATTATAAATAATAAATTTTCTGAGTTGTCATGTTCAATAGAATACCTCTGTCAACCACGAAGTCTACCAAAACTATCACGTTAATGATCACCTCTGATAGTTCATTTCCTCCAAATTCCCCCACCAATCCTTTTCAAGCAGGATGACAGGTCCACAAAACTATCACGTTAACAGTTACCTCTGATAGTCCATCAACTTGCCAATCTTTTTTAATAGAATGGCAGGTCCACAAAACTATCACGTTAATAGTTACCTCTGATAGTCCATCAACTTGCCAATCTTCTTCAAACTATCACGTTAATAGTTACCTCTGATAGTCCATCAACTTGCCAATCTTCTTCAATAGGATGGCAGGATCACAAAACTATTACGTTAACATTTACCTCTGATAGTCCATCGGCTTGCTAATCCTCTTCAATAGGATGGCAGGTCCACAAAACTATCACGTTAACAGTTATCTCTGATAGTCTATTAATTCGCCAATCTTCTTCAATAAGATGGCATGTCCACAAAACTATCACGTTAATAGTTACCTCTGATAGTCCATCAACTTGCCAATCTTCTTTAATAAGATGGTATGTCTACAAAACTATCACGTTAACAGTTACCTCTGATAGTTAAACTCATCAGATAATGGCCTACCAGGTGATGTGCCTCTATTCCGACTACATGGATAGTGCCCCACTAGACGATGTGCCTTGTCTACCTCTTTTATTCCCCTGCTAAGTCTTAATCAAGGCTGGGGGTTGGTTACTTGGAATCCACTGGATTAAGAGTAACGAATCTTTCACATCGTTGAGTTAACATTATACTTCTGACGATCATCACCCCCTCGGAGTATGTTCAGTTTGCATCACTCCCAATTTGTCACGTTAACAATACACCTCTGACAATCAACTTATCAATCCTTGATAATAGGATGATAAGTCCTCAAAATTGCTCAAATCGCAATCTTCCCCAGCAAGACACTAAGTCTTCAAAATCTTATTCAAATCATAAGTATCAAAATTTATCGCTTCTGGTGATAAACCCACCCATCAAGTTTCCCCAGCGAGACGCTAATTCCCAACACCTTGTGCAAGTCACAAGTACACAAATTCTTGTCATGTTCAATAGAACACCTCTGACAACCAATCAACTTATCAATTCTTTTCAATAGAATGATAAGTCCCCAGAGTTGCTCCAATCGCAACAAATTCCCATCACGTTAATATCACACCTCTGACAATCAACTTATCAATCCTTTTCAACAGGATGATAAGTCCCCAAAGTTGCTCCGATCGCAACAAATTCTTATCATGTTAACACTACACCTCTGACAATCAATTTATCAATCCTCTTCAACAGGATGATAAGTCCCCAAAGTTGCTCCGATTGCAACAAATTCTTGTCACGTTAATCCCACACCTCTGACAAAATCCACTTATCGACTCTCCCCAATAGAGCGATAAGTCCACAAAATTGTCCCGATCGCAATATTCTTCTTGTCACGTTAATATCACACCTCTGAAAAAATCCACTTATCAACTCTCTTCAATAGAGCGATGGGTCCACAAACCCGTCAAGTTAACACCACACCTCTGACGACCAAATCAACTTATCGACTCTCTTCAATAGAGCGATAGGTCCATAAAATACTGTTAGGTTAACATCACACCTCTAACAGTCAAACCCCCCAATGAACTTGTTAATTCTTTTTCAACAAGAATAGCAAGTTTTCATTATAAAATCCCCAGCGGATTAAAGATTTTCTGGAATTATCCTAGTGATAGTGAAGAAAATTTCTGAATTTCACTCTAAGTGAAAATTCATGCCAAGTTTCACGCCAAGTTAATACTACACCTCTGGCACTTCCAATTTTCTTTCAGTGTTTCAAATAACACAGGAAGAAACAACACCAAAAATCCATGCCTTCATGCATGGGGAATTTTATTCCGAATCCTAAGTAAGGATAAGTCTATGCCTAACACGCGTTGCCGGTTAGTCTTTGTCGTAAAAAGGATAAAAGCCCACATATTCAACACCGTGGTAGGCCGTTATTAATAACATCAAAATCCATGCATCACACGCATGGGGGACTTTATCTCGATTCCTAATTAGAGATAAGCCTACGCCTAACACACGTTGCCAGTTAGTATTTTTCCGTGAAAATGACAAAGTCTATGTATTCAAAATCATAGCATTAAGTCTAAGAGAGTTCATTCTCTTAGCACAACGTTACATGTAAAACGGATTCAAATAATTCACATGCTAGCCCAACTCAAACGGTAGTCGGTAAAGGCTTATCAAATCCGTTGATGGCTGAAATTTGCCAAAAATCCTATGAATGTTTGTGGGCCCATCAGCTGAATGGATGTGAGCCGTGACGTGGTGTTTGAGAGCTTTTGCTCATGAGTGGCTTGTACCGTCGCTATAGTTTCTCTTCGAAGCTCATCCTCATGCAGATCCTACGTGGCAAATCTCTTCAACCGAGATGCCTTTGAAGCGGGTGCAGAGAACAACTCCTCTGTGATAAGGAATCAACAGCTCTAAGATCAGAGTTAAGATCCAAAGTATTTTGAAAATTCGTCCCAGTGAACCGCGAACTTTCGAAAACTTTAGAGGGGTTCTGTAGGCTGTCTAAAAATCACTGCAGATAGCTGTACACTGTTTAAAAATTACTACAGATAGCTTATCCCTACCAAACACCGATGATGGAAGTTACAATTTGACGGCTTCCAGAAGACTATAATTTGAAGACTTTCACGTGGATCGATGAAGGTTACAATCTGACGACCTTCGCAACAACTGATGAAAGCTCTAATCAACAACAGCCTTCACAATCAACATCGGGAGTTACAATCTGATGACTCTCACATTTTTTAGGAGCCAAGACGAAGGTTACAAGATGACGATCTTTGCAACGCTCTAGCAAAAGAGGCTACAAATCGACTGTCTCTTCAAATCAAAACACAGATATCTCTCAAACCGTAAGGAATTTGGCAAAACTGACAGAGCAAACCAAACCCTATGGGGTTGGTTTGGTTGGCTCCGTCTCGTCAAGATAGCTGATTTTCATATATAATTCGTCCAATTCTGACTTACGGTTTGAAAGTTATGACTTGTTCTTCGCAGCAAGTTATGTTCTGAAGTCCGTCTGCAAGACTGGACTTCGTCAGAACATCGGACTTAGCCTGAAGCTCGCCGAGCCCACCTAAGGCTCACCTCTGCATCCAAGATTCAAAATGTAGAGGTCGTGCCTGCGTTCTAAACTTAAAACGCAGAGGTCGTGGCTGCGTTCCAGATTCAAAACGCAGAGGTCGTGACTGAGTTCCAAACTCGAAACGCAGAGGTCGTGGCTGCGTTCTAAATTCAAAACACAGAGGTCATGTCTGCGTTCTAGATTCAAAACGCAGAGGTCGTGGCTGCGTTCCAAACTCAAAACGCAGAGTTCGTGGACTCAAAGCACAGAGTCCATGTAGAATCCAACTCTGCGTCTCAGGTCCAAAACGCAGAATTCATCTCTGTGTTCCAACTCTGCGTCTCAGGTCCAAAACGCAAAGTTCATGTCTATGTTCCAACTCTGCGTCTCAGGTCCAAAACATAGAGTTCATCTCTGCGTCCCAACTCTGCGTTTTAGATTTACAACGCATCGCGACCTGTGCGTTCAGCCACCCAAAATAGGCCCAACTCTGCGTTTTTAGTCTAAAACGCAGAGTTCGGGCCCAGAATGCCATTTTCGGCGTTTGACTCGTTCAAACACGAACCGAACAGTTCCAGGAACCGTTTTTCCCCTATGATTTGAGGGATTTCCGCCCCACTTAGGAGCGGATTAAGGGAGCAGTTACCACCCTTAATCCCCTATAAATACGAGAAACTCAATTGAGTTAAGGGATCGAATTTTGTCTCATCAACGGAGGGAGATTCGATCAAGGGCTGGCTTTTGGGATCTTAGAGTTGGCAGCAAAGGGGGAATTTCTTGGAGATCGGCATCATTCTCCAACGGAGATCATCTTCAAGATCGGCAACAAGAGCTTTCATCCTTGGCTTATAAACCGATTTTGGTTAAATCCACTCTTTCATAGAGTTTCAAACTTGTTCAGAGTTATAAACTCGATCAGAGTTCAAAACTTGCTCTGCAAGTCTTTCTAAAACTCGCTCTGAGTTATTAACTCGTTAAGAGTTATTTTCAAACTTACCACGCAAGTTCTCCACAACGTCAAATCGTGAGGAGAAGACCTTGTTCCAGTGAATCAAGACATACGGATCGTCAACGGAGAGCAAACTCGACGCGAGCAATCGAGGGAGGCACTCCATCGCCACCGTGAAGAACCCAGTTTTAAACAAAGGGGAGAATCAAATTCATTCTCCTCTCTTTTATAATCGGAATCCAAATTGTAATCAATTTTGAGAGAATACAAATCAATTTTTTTCTTTCATTTCTTTTACATCGAATTTTTCCACAAACAGCTTCATCCTTGCGATAACTGACTACTTCTCCAAATAGGCCGAAGCCGTGCCCTTGAGAGAAGCCAAAGCCAGCGACGTGATCAAGTTTATCAAACATTGCGTCATCTACCAATATGGCATCCTGAGGCGCATCATTCATGACAACGGATCACAATTCTTGGGTCACACCTTCACCCGGTTCTATGACAAATTCAGAATACAGAACCTGGCATCCACTGCTTATAATCACTACTAGAAACAGGACTTTTAGCGACGGACAAATCCGTCGCTAAAAGGCAAAAATCCGTCGCTAAAAGTTTTAGCGACGGAAAAAATAAAATTCCGTCGCCAAAATACCGTCAGTACATTGAGGGTAGCTAAAATTACTTTTAGCGACGGATTTTCCGTCGCTAAAAAACAGCGACGGAAAATTAGCAACTGAAAATCCGTCGTTCTATTTTTTTTTAAAAAAGAAAAATTTATTAGCGACGGATTTTCCGTCGCTAAAAGAAGAATTAGCGACGGAAAATCCGTCGCTAAAAGTAACATTAGCGACGGAAAATCCGTCGCTATTAGAATGTCCCCGTGTATGTTTTCCGTCGCTAAAAGCTTCTATAGCGACAACTAATCCGTGGCTAAATATTTCCAATATTTTTTAAAAAAAATTATTTTGAAAATTGAAAAACCTGTAAAATAATATAATAAATTTAAAACCATGTTCAATCATCAGTATAATATTCATTCCCACGCATATATAACACATATATTTTAGTAAAAATATCCCAACATAATTATAATTATTTATACAACACAACACACACCATGATAAATATTGTTTATACAGCACACGCACTCATTGTTTTCAAAGGTAAAAAAACAAATTAGTCATTCTGATCATGATCATCCTCATCACCAGCTCCACCTTGTCTAGAAGTCCAGGCCTGCAAATTTAATATAAATCAAACGTTAACAACATGGTATGACATGCAAGTATAGCAATAAAAGAGAGTATCATGACATATTCTTATGTATTATACGCACACACATATTCTCATATACACGCATGCCCGCGTATATGCACGCACGCATACACGCACCAAATCCGCGCCCCCCTCAACCACGACCAAAGTCGCCACCCACCCACCCACCACACTCCACACCAACCAATTAGTAGAAGTGTAAGAGATAGAAAAGCTAATTATACGCCTACGGAATGATTATCAAACCAAAACTAAATAAGTAATAAATCCCGCTAAAATTATCGTTCTAGAGGACTGCATTACCAGATCAGTTAAGTCATGAAATGTGTTTGTTGAACTAGTAATATTTAGAGATCGCTAAAAATCTCTGGTGGCGTTCTTTTCCTCTCTCGAACACTATTCTACAAGGGATTGCTTCATCTAAATATTTCAAACTATAAGTATTAGCTAATAACCTTCCATGGAGAACAAAAAAAATACATGGAGTTCCTATGAGAACTTCAACCGATCAGTTCAACGCGCAATAAATAAAAGAAAATTAGAAGTTGGCGCTGAAGTACAAACACCTGAAAACAATAAAGCATGGTAAGCTCTTGAAATTGCCCCTTGTAATAGTGTACAAGTTTTGGAGAATATATGCTACAATCAACCATTGTATGTATGTTTAGCAGTGCCTTTGCATCCTATTCTTTTAAGAGAAACCAAAATCCCCATAACAGAGTTTAGAACTGGTACCCTTACCAGCACAAACTCCAGTTTTCTAGTATTCTTTCAGATTCTTCTACAAGTGAAAATTCTAAAAATTAAGAACACCATGAAATCCCATAACCAATGTCAATAAGTCTCCTACTTGTATTCTTCCATTGACTTCCTGATTGTAACTAATTCATTTGTCATCTTCAAGAGTTCTAGCTCACTAGCCAAGTTTAAGCGAAAATAGAAAGGTCCAGTAAATCCCTATAATCAACCATTTAGCAGTGCCATTGTATCCTTTTCTTTTAAGACAAACCAAAACCCCTTAGCAGAGTTCAGAACCAGTACCCTTCCACACATTCAAGCAGCAAAGAGGACAACACATGTGATGGCACTTAGAAACATAGATACATAGATACATATCAGTCATGTTTCCTAAGGACAGCAACAAAGCCAAATGAGCCTGAATCCAGACTAATAAGTAAGCATGACCATAACTATGTAGGTCATGTTTCGTGCATGCCTATGCAGAGAATGGGGGCAGCATAGATAAATTTTATGAATTTATGGCAATAAAATATAGGGAAGATAGGTGAAAGAAACCAACCTTCACCACCTCGCACATTCTTTCTCTAGCAGCAAAAGACGAGTCACCTGGAATGCTACAAAGCTGAAATGAAAATCTATCTAGATAACATAATATGTGCCCATATCCAACCATAATTAAAATGCAAGTAAAAGATGTGCACAAGTTAATTATATTTCAACATAACTAACCTTCGGACGAGCATGTTCGTGGTGGCAAAAGAATGGATTTTGGGTCTCGTTGAGGTGATAAAGCCTCGATAGCTGGTTAAATAAGTTAGAATGTTTATAAATGAAGTAAACATGAATCCTTCAATTAATTTCAACAATATTTCAATCTTACCTCTCTTACAGTTCCTCCACTCATCTCTTAGAACTAATAAAAGCATATCAGACCAACTTCCTTTAATTTAATCGTTCAGATAAGCTGTAGTGTACTTGTGTGCATCCTGTTCAGAGAGAACTCTTTTAAGTGAGAAAAAAAAGTTGATTATATTTGACCTTTAATAACACCAGGAGAGAAAACCATTGATGATACTATTTGATTTGTATTGACCAGTTCTACCATACTTCTGAAACTTCATTTCTGCATACATATAAAAAAAACTTGACTATATTTGACCTTTAATAACTCCTTGGCAACTGAATTACAACCAGTGGCATGGCTAGGAAACATTACAGTGACTGAAAGAAAAGAGAAGCAGAAACATGGATTCCCATTGAACAGACTACTTAGCCACAATCAAATTCTAATATTTCTACGTTTGCGATCAACTAACTAGCACAAAATCAAAAGCAACTAATCCAAATAACATATCACAATGAAACAGAAGCAACTAATCCTAATCCCTGAAACTCTTAATCACATATTCTATGACTACGAGCATCTTGCAACCAACATCTAATTAAACATGAATCATAGAGGAATTATATGCTCTTGGATTCTTTAACTTGAAACATAATGTAAGCATGACCTTGCAAATCCATAAAAGATCTATCTAATAAAAGATATGCAATTAGACCACTTTATTTAGTTGCACCAACCGGACTGCATGCCAGTAACACCTAAACAAACATTGCAAATATGTTTTATACCTCATCCAATGAGTTATATGTTGTAGACACAAGGTAGATGGCAGTTGTCTAGTTTCCTCCTCTATACAATCAAAGTATTTATAATTGAATGTTGTAACTGAAGTTCAAAGCCTGGACAACATTAAACAAATAAATCATGTTAATTCTTCGTCCAGTGACTTTCAAGTTTAATGAAATCCACAATCATACTATTCAATGATAGATTATATCTTATGCAGTGTTTCGTGACAGAAGGGCAGTGTGATCCATGAATGTCAATGCCAAAAAAGATGTACAGACTAAACTAAACTTAAGATTAAGGATTTTCCATTGAGGAATGGGAGTAACCAAACTGTACCTTTCATTACAGAGTTGTTCTTGTTCGTTTGATTGACAACAGCCAAGCTGAATTTGTGTGAATCTGCTCCAACCATAAGGCAAGCTTGCTGAATCAGCAACATCCAGATACATAGACAAGTGATCCACATCATTTCCCATGGGGAAAACTAGCAGCTGCCTATTGATGCATAACAGGAAAAATATCACGACCAAAATTTTTCCCATCCGTAATTCCATTACTAAAGACTGAAAGCAGGAGATCAGTATAATATCATTTGCAACTTCCCACAGAAAAAACTTCCGAATAATAATTTTAGCATGAAAATAAAATCATGAAAATCAGTCCACTCAAACTGACAACCAACACTAAGAACTGAAAATTAGTAAAAACTAAACCCTAACACACAAAATTCACGATAAAATACGGATACAACAAGTAACAAAGACAAAATCTGGGATCGAAATCACCAAATCAAGAAATCAACCAACCGAACTTTACCTTCGATGGGCTGAGGCCCTTCAACCTGATGCTCCGAGTGAGAGGAAGCAACATCTCCTCGTCCTCCAGTCGCTGCAAAAACAACAAACACAGCACGAATCCAAATCGAAACCCTAACAACCAAAATCGACCTCAATGAGCTCCGATCCAGCTATAATCAAGAATCTCCAAACCCTATGAATCTCCAAAACCGTATCAAACTACTACAAAAGCCGAATGTTTGAGTCTGAGAGATGAGGCGGCGGGAGTGGGAGAAAGAGAAAGTAGCGGGTGCGTGGGCCAAGGCAGAAGCCTCAGCTGCCTTAAGCTAGGGCCAGCCCTGGAGATGACAACGAAGAGAGCACCGGTAGAGGAGCGAGAGCGCCGGCGAAGATGAGGGAGGTGGAAGGGGAGGCGTTGGCCGGCAAAGATGAGGGTGCGCGGTGATGAAATTTTTGAGGACTTGAGAGGGTGCGGGGTGGAGGGGGTTAGGGATTTGAGAGGGTGATGAAATTTTCGGGGATGAATTTTTTGGCGGGGGATGAATTTTTTTGGGAGAACGGAGAGAAAAACGCCCGCGCCCAAAAAAATTTCGCAGTTTTGTGTTTTAGCAACGGAAGTTTCCGTCGCTAAAACCCATTTAGCGACGGAAATTTCCCGTTCGCAGTTTTGTGTTTTAGCAACGGAAGTTTCCGTCGCTAAAACCCATTTAGCGACGGAAATTTCCCGACAGAAAATTTCTGTCGGGAAATAAATAGCGACGGAAATTTTCCGTCGCCAATAGTGAAAATTCCGTCGGTAAAACTTTTTTACCGACGGAAAAATAACGACGGAAAAATCCGTCGCTATAACATGACTTATAGCGACGGAATTTTCCGTCGCTAAAGTTCCGTCGACAATAGTTCATTTTCTAGCAGTGAATCCCTCAGCGAACCGATTAGCCGAGGCTTTCAATAAGACGATCATCAAGATCTTGACCAAGCTGACATCTAATAGCAAGCGTGACTGGGACGAGAAGCTAGGTGAAAGTTTATGGGCATATCGGACCACGGTTCGTACACCGACCGGCGCTACGCCCTACTCTTGGTATATGGTTACCAACCCTTGCTGCCACTCGAGATTCAGATATCATCCCTACGCGTCGCACTTGCAACAGGGATGACGAATGAAGAAAGCCATTAACGACATCTTGCCGAGCTTGAGGTGTTAGATGAAAAATGGCTTGAAGCTCAGCAGCACATTGAGTTCTATTAAGCCCGAATCTCCAAGGCTTTTGACAAGAAAGTCAGACACATATCCTTCAAGGAGGGAGAGCTGGTCCTCGCAGTTCGACGACCTATAATCCTAAACTCCAAGAAGAAGGGTAAATTCTAACCCAAATAGGAAGGGCCATTTGTGATAGAGACAGTCTATTCAAATGGAGCTTATCGCCTCGTTAAGCCGAATGACGACAAGATTCTGATGCCTATCAACGACAAATTCCTGAAGAAGTACTACCCTTAGTCTTCTTCACACCTCCAGCATGAGGCTAAACTACTCCCTTTACTCCGACAAGTACACGAGTATAAGCTGCTTCTCCTAAACCTCTAACTGGTATACGAGGCTAAACCATTCCCTACCTTTGACGAGAAGTTACTGGAGAATGTTACACATAATATTCTTAAGGATAATCCAGCAAACTCTAATCGGTGCACGGGCTAAACTGCTCCTTCTTCACTCCGACAAGTATACGAGTATAAACTGCTTCTCCTAAACCTCCAACTGATATACGAGGCTAAACTATTCCCTACCTTTAACGAGAAGTTCCTGGAGAATGTTACACATAATATTCTTAAGGATAACCAGGCAACCTCCAACCGGCGCACGAGGCTAAACTGTTCCTTCTTCACTCCGACAAGTATACGAGTATAAACTACTTCTCCTACACCTCCAGCATGAGGCTAAACTGCTCCTTTTGCTCGGAATAGTACATGAGTATAAACTACTTCTTCATATACTCCGATAAGTACACGAGTATAAACTACTCCGACTAGTATACGAATATAAACTACTTCTCCTAAACCTCTAACTGGTATACAAGGCTAAACTATTCCCTAAATTTGATGGAAAGTTCCTGGAGAATATTACACATAATATTTTTAAGGATAACCCGGCAACCTCCAACCTGTGCATGAGGCTAAACTGCTCCTTCTTCACTCTGACAAGTATACGAGTATAAACTACTTCTCCTATACCTCCAGCATGAGGCTAAACTGTTCCATTTACTCCGATAAGTACACGAGTATAAACTACTTCTTCATACACTCCGACAAGTGTATGAGTATAAACTGCTTCTACTACACCTCCAGCATGAGGTTAAACTGCTCCCTTTACTCCGATAAGTACACGAGTATAAACTGCTTCTTCATATACTCCGACAAGTACACAAGTATAAACTACTCTGACTAGTATATGAGTGTAAACTGCTCCTTACCTCCAACTGGTATACGAGGCTAAACTGCTCCCTACCTTTGACGGGAAGTTCTTGGAGAAAACTCTTAAGGATAACCCGGTAACCTCCAACTGGTATACGAGGCTAAACTATTCCCTACCTTTGACGGGAAGTTCCTGGAGAATGTTACATATGATGTTCTTAAGGATAACCCGGAATAAGCTGATTATTCTGGATAAAAACCAACCATCCGAGTAATCCACTCTGGATCGTGATAAAAATGATTAAAAACCTCCCACTGGTGCACGAGGCTAAACTGCTCCTTCTATCCTCCCACTAGTGCATGAGATTAAACCGCTCCTTCTATCCTCTCACTGGTGCACAAGGCTAAACTGCTCCTTACATCTCCCACTCAGTCAAACCTTGCTACCGTTAGGTCCATAGCCAAAATCCCCTCTCAATTCCTTCCAAGAATGAGAGGTCCACTCTCAAGATGGACGACTAAAACTTTGGACAGTTAGGGTCATCCCAAATCTCCCACCTGGTCAAACCTTCCTACAGTCATGACCAAAACTAAATTCCCTCGCCAATCTTCTCCCATGAGATGGTGGGTGCCCATAACTATCACCTCTGATAGTCATTTCTCCATCAGTCTTATTCAACTGGACGATGGATCTTGTAAGATTATCAAGTTAACTATTACCTCCGATAGTCTCCTCCAAATTTCTCCCGTCGATCCTCTCCAATAGGACGATAGGACCACTCCCACTGTCATGTTAACAATTACCTCTGACAAAATTAACTTATCAATCCTCTTCAATAGGGTGGTAAGCCCACCAAGTTTCTCAAATCGTAACAAGCTCCTACTGTCATGTTAACAACTACCTCTGACGAAATCAACTTACCAATCCTCTCTAATGGGATGCTAGGTCCTCAAAATCGCTCCGATCACGACAATCCTATCATGTTAACGATTACCTCTGATAGTCAACTTCGTCATTCTCGCAAATGACATTGTCCGATCAATTATCACACTCATACGTCCCTGAACGATTTGATCCATTTTCGAGAGTTCTAATATCCTTAGAACAATCAACGGGTAGTGGCCTACCACACGATGGCTACTATATCGGTCAGTCATCACACTCATACATCCCTTAACAGCCTGTTTCTTTCCGAGCATTCTAACATTTGTTTAGAACAATCGATGGGTAGCAGCCTACCAGGCGATGGCTCCTACAACAATCAATCGTCACACTCATACGTCCCTGAACGATTTGGTTCCCTCAACATCATCATTCCCGCAAATAACGTTGTTCATCGACAACGGCCTACCAAGTGACGTGCCCTATCGACACTTTACCCTTGTTGCTCCCGCAAGTAACCAGTCATTCTGGGCTAAGTTTTTACATTTAAACGACGCGGCCCAACCTAATTACGGCCTGAACGGTCATGATTAACCTAAACTGACGCCTCGAACGGCTAAGGTTAGAGAAAAAATCTTAGCATTAAGCCTAAGAGAAACTTCTCGACAACTCATCGTACTGAGGGGAATAGTACGGCTAGCCCGATTCAAACAGTAATCGGTAAAGACAAATCAAACCCGTTGATAGCTGAGGGTTTGCTAAAAATCCTAAGAGAGACAAGAGAAGAGGAGTATATGCACATGACATTGAACAACAAAAGCATAGACTTCATTCATAAGCTGATTTTGAAGACATTACAAAGTTATGACAATACATTCAAACAAAGTCATAACAAAATAAAAAGAGTCTCAAGATAAATCGACTCCACCGAACCTAGTCCAGCACCCTGAAGGAAGGAAGCTCAGCCCTAATAGCAGCTATCTCCTTCGCCCGGTCCGCTCGAACTTGGTCCTCTGCCTCCTTCCGAATATTGGCCTCGAAAGACGCGGCAACAGCAACGCCTTCTTGACGCAGCATCTGGAGGGCCTACATCTCCCTTTCAACAGCGCTGTGAACATTCACGCTTTCAAATTGCAAGCTTTTCAGGGTCGACTCTTCTTCAATGAGCTAGGCCTTCATTCGAGTGATGGTGGAGGCTGAGGTAGCAATTTCAGCCTGCAATAGGCATTGTCGATCAAGCAGATGCGCGACGAGGGCTTCCTTGTCTGATAGGTCCCTCTCTCGAATCTCCTGCTCCCACGCCCCTCTAATCTGAGCCTGAGCTAGGAGCTGCTCCACTTCGGGTTCCGAGTCCACGCGCAACAAACCTTCCAAGCGCATCAGACGTTGCTCAAAGCCGAGAAGGCTTACCAGGCAACGTGAAGCTTGTCGAACCTCACCCAAACGCCTGAGATCGGCTACGCAATTCATGAGGAAAGGTTTAAAGTCTGCATAAGTCCCCCAACCAAGGCTAACACTGGAGACCGCTTGTTTCATAGCATTCTGCAATTGCCTGGGGAGGTCCTGCGCAGATCTAGGGCCCAGGGAGGCAGATTCCTGACCAGTTGGAATCATGGCGATAGGCTGGATTAGGGTGATAGCTCCTTCGTCATCAAAAGGAGACTACGAGGCATTGGCGGGATTGGATTCCTCCTCCTCGTCATCAGAGAGGATGATGGGTTCGGGTCGAACAGGCTCAGATCCTACAACTGGACTCCCTTCTCGAGCTGCAAAATAAAACGGAAAGAAGTTAGAAATTTTGGCTCAAGAGTTCAGAAAATTTCTAACTCCTAAATACAGGCGGCCTGTGAAGTGCAGGCGAGCTCTATCATGCAAGCGAGCGAACAAAGCTCGCATGACAACCAAGCTCGCCTGACAAAAGCCAAAAGCTCGCCTGACGAGCGAGGCTCACCAATCAAACAAGGCTCACCTATCGGAGACAGGAGCTCATCCACCAAGTAGAACTCGTCCGATAGATGACGCTCGCTTAAACGGAGTTTTCCTGAACAACAGAACCTTGCCGGAGTCGACAAAGTTCATCACGGAAAATGAACAAACGTCGTTCATCTTCTCAGTCTCATGAGTTCGTGAACTTGATCAGTCCCACGATTTTTTAACCTACCGTGGTGGGTTAAGGGCATGGAGGGGGGTGCCAATGCAGAGGAAGAGGAAGCTTCCTTCTTCCCCTTCGAAGCACATGCTTTCACTCTTGGAGCCATCTCGAACTCGGGGAGCCTAATTTTCTCTGAGAAAGCTTAAGCAAGAGAATTCGTGAGCACTGTGATCTCCCTACAAAGAAGATGAGCGCTATATATACGAGATCTCAACGGTTGAGATTCACCAACTCCAATGAGGCGAGCGGTTCGGATCACCCGCAGACGGTTTGATTCGGCAGTTTGAATCGAACGACTGCGAGTGAGGCGGGACGTTCAGAATTTCGTATGAACGGCCAAGATCTGGTGGTTTAGGCACGATCTCCCATCAAAGCGACGGACGAGATCGAGAGCTCCGCTGAACCAACGGTTCAGATCAAGCACGTGAAGACGAGGCACCCCTGTCAGACCATGTTTAATATGATCTAACGTGCTCACGTCACCTCAACAGACATGCCCACACCACCTCAGCCGGCGAGCAAACACGTGGCTCGCCCACCACCCTCTTGAGCTCGCCTGAGGCTTAAGCTCACCTGCCAAGCAGCTCGAGCTCGCCTGAGGCTTGAGCTCGCCTGCCAAGCAGCTCGAGCTCACGAGCTCACCTAAGGCTTGAGCTCGCCTGCCAAGCAGCTTGAGCTCATCCACACCTCATTGAACTTGCCTGAAAGGCTCAACTCCAGTCTTAAGCTATTCAGGGAGAGTGAAAGCATATGCGCAAGTTATTCGAGATGCAATAAGCGGATAATAAGGGCATAATTTCCTTTCATAACAACATATTTTGAGACAATACATTCGAAGAAAGTTATGACGATACATTCCAAGCAAAGTCATGACAATACATTCAAACAAAGTAAATAAAGACATCTCAAAATCTACCCTGTCAAGTTTAATCCAGCAAAGTGAAGGATACGAGCTCGGTCTTAACAGCGGCCGCGTCTTCTCGAGTTTGGCCTCAGCAAGAGAGTCAGTAGCAGCAGCAACCGCGTCTTCTCGACACAGCGCATGGAGAGCTTCAATCGCTTCTTTATAAGCACCATGAACTCTGGTGCTCTCGAGTTTAAAATCCTTTAGGGTCGCCTCGCCCTGGGCGGTCCAGACTTCAGTATGCTCAGTGATGTTGTTGTAAGCGTCCATCTTGGACTGCAAACGACGTTGTCGCTCACAAAAATTTGCGACAACAACCTCCTGCTCGGATATCCTCCTCTCTCGAGCCTTTCGCTCCTGAGAAGCTTTGATTCGAGCTTCGATTATGAGTGGCGCCACCTCATCGCAAGGGTCGGTGAATACCAACCCTTCCAAGTGATGCATAGCTCTCTCCAGGCGAATGAGCTTTTCCTCTCAACACCTAGCCAGCCCGATACCCCCCATACGCTGGATATCTTTTAGGCTATCAGCACCGGATCCAGCAGGAAGGACATCTTACCGAACCTCCCCTCACATGATCTTGAATCTCCATATGAGGGACCCTCAACAACACTGTCACTTCCATGGGGACCATGACCATAACACCGATGACTATAAAATCCTATAGAGAGACATCAAAGACCTCATTAAGACATAGCTACTAAAGAAGTACATTGACAACTACAACAAGGAAAGGCCAACCCTGGATAGGTGTAATGACCGGAAATTTTGATATTAATAAAATAATTTTCTAGTATTTTAAATTATTTAATTATTATTTTTAAAAGAGTAATTGTATTTTTCTTGATTTTCTAGAATTTTCTATGATTTAAAAACCAAGTTTTATATTTATTTAAACAATTTTGATAATTATAAATTTATTTAGGGCAGTAAAAATTTATAGAATTTATCTGTTGCGTTATTGATATTATTACGTATCATTTTGAATAATATGATGTATTATTATTATTATTACGTAATATTTCGTATAATACGTTGTATTATTATTATATATTATTTTGTATAATTTGTTGTATTATTTCTACTGTTGCATATTACCTGTCGTATTAGTATAACTGGTACGTTTTACTGTGTGGATAATTATCCCATAATTATTTGATTTTAAATATAAGAAATTATATTTTTAATTAATTATTCTTGTTTAATTATATAATTTCTTGTATTATTTCTACTGTTACATATTATCGGTTGTAATACTACAACTAGTACGTTTTAATGTGTAGATAATTATCCAATAATTATTTATTTTATTTTGTAATTATTATTATTTTTAAATATTTTTCTAAACCCTAACCCTAACCTATATATATATATATAGTCATATTATATATCATATAATATATATATATTATTATATTATATTAGATAATATATCATATTATTATATATATATATATATATATATATAGTATATATATAACTTCCGTCCTCTCCTTCTCTTCTTCACCACAACCTGCCTCCACCCGCACACCAACGCCCCCAAAACCCCCCCCCCCCTTCCCACTCCCTCCTCGTCGCACCCGACCCTACCTAAGCTCCAACCCTCCAGAAGTCGGCCATCCCTCATCTCACGCAGCGCCTCCGCACCCCAGCATTCCAGACTTAGCGCGAGCGCCAACCTGACCCGCCCGCTGTGCAACCGCCCACGCACGCAACCTCCTCAAGCTCTGCCCAAGGCCACCGTCCAAACCCTGCTTGCTCCTCCCCCTTTACCTCAATCGCCGCCAGACTCAACCTGTGTCCGCCTGTACCGCCTCCAGCCCGACGACCACCCACATCACCAGCCTCCCCTCTCGTCGCAAATGCCCTCCCTCCCCGCTGAGTTTCCCTTCGACGACCACAAGCCCTACCCTTTTGGTCGCCAACCCGAAACCCACCTTGTTAGCCTTCTCTCCCCGCTTGGCCGCCGCTCGCCGAGACCAGCGCCCACCGACGAACTCTGCCCCTTAGTCACACCACACGCCCACCTCACATGTGTCACGTCCTTCGTACCCCACCACCAGAATTTGACCACGCGATGCCCAGTCGACAGGCCCCCACTCCTACTCCTGTTCGCCGTCGTCGCCACATGTAGCCACCTCTGATGACGTCCCTCCCCGCTAGATCTCCACCACCCGCCGACCAATGACGCCGACCCGAGTTCGTCGCCGCATTCCACCCGTGCTCAGATCAGATCCGTGCCGTCGACATCGATTCATTCGACATACCCGAGGCAAGATCCCGTTACTTATTGACTCGTCCTTACAATTTTTTTAGATATACTGTTAATTAAGTACGTGCATAGATTAGTTGTAATGTGACTATTGTGATATAATGTGTGGATTTGTCATTGAATGATATTAAAGAATTTTAAAGGAAATTGTTTTGTAAAAAGATTATTTGAATTATTAAGAAATAATTTTAAAAGAATTTATTTGGCAATAAAATCATTTTAGGAAAATTATAATAAGTTAAAAGAATTTAATTCGACAAAAGAATCATTTTTTGATAATTATAATAACTTAAAGGAATTTATTTTGAAAAAGAAATTATTTTAGATTAATAATGAGAAATAATTTTAAAAGAATTTATTATGGAAAAGGAATTATTTTCTGAATTACATAGTTGCTGTTTATGATCATATTTCACGTTTTGCATTTATTTAATGTATTTGACATGTCTGCTATGTATTGTCCATCTTGTGATTGAGAACCATTAGTAGTTCATGACTTAGTGGCTTCGTGCGTCTTGAACAGACTTAGTGACATGTGTGGGTGTGTTGACTGATTTAGGAGGTGGACAAGAGATCTAGTTTAGGTTATGATTGTTGACTTAGAAAATGAGAAGAGTTGGGATGGGGAAGTTAATGTTCATGTGCTTGGATGTGACTGTTGATGTATCTTCCAGCCCGCGCCAGTGAATTCGTGTTGCCACTGGGGTTGGTTATTGGTCTAAAGTGAATTCGTGTAGTCACTTTAGTCTGTGACCTGTTTCGTCACCTGAGCTTTGCCTGAGTTCGAAGAATTCGTGTAGTCACTTTAGTCTGTGACCTGTTTCGTCACCTGAGCTTTGCCTGAGTTCGAACCAGGCTGAGATCGGATTGCGTGTAGTCCTCTGACCGATTCGTGTAGCGGTATTGGATGTACGTAAAGGATTTGTGAACAGTCAGTTATCCGGTAATATGAGCATTGACTCTGTGTGAGATGTGGACCAATGACCTGTTATAGAATGACTAGTTACCTGACCTTGTTACTTAAGGTGATTACAGATACTTGTGAGATGTAGACCAGTTATGTTTCTTTTCATACATAGATCGGGATTAATATTTAATTATCTATAATTTGAGACATATGGTATATACATGAGGGTTTCTTTGTTTGGATTATTTCGCTCGACGTACTACGTCTCTTGTTGTAGATTTTTAAGTATTAATTCCATCTAGTTGTATGATATTGTTACTTGGACGATTTCTGATCGCTAGCTGTATGATCGACTTGTTACTTGATTGATTTCGTTAGATTTCCCGTTGCACGTTTCTTTATCATTTCTGTTGTTGTATCGTTTTCGCATTGGGTTTTCGTTCGATCTTTTCTTTTATGGGATCTTACCGTGTGCTATGCATGCTGACGTACACCTATTTTCTTTGGTGTACGTTAGACTTAGAGGAAGAAATGGTTCAGCTAGGAGATCGTCAGGAGCCAGTGGATTCTCAGCATGAGTGTCTTGCAGATAGAGTTGAAGAATAGACCGAAGCAGTTATCTCTTCTTAGTTGATGATCTTAGTTGTTCTTATAGTATTTTCCTTTCTATTACCGTTGAACGATGTAGTTTATATTTCTTCAGCATTCATTTGTTCAGTTATGTATAAGGGCATGTTTGACCCGTATATTATGTCTGGGATGATATTCATTGTGATATGTATTATTTTATTCTGTGTTGTTTATTATATTCTTGCTATTGTGATCGGGGACCTGTGACTTTGCTTTGTATTTATTTCTAGACGCTTAGTGTATTGGGTTGATAAGAAATGTTTATTTTTATTTATTCTCCTTAATCTAATACGTTGCGGGCTTGTTTATGTTCCGATTCTCGGGTATTTTGGAAAGTAGGCGTGACAATAGGTCAGGGAGAAGGAGATCAAGATCGCTTCTCCTAAATTAACAAAAAACTCAGCTGAGAGAAACCGATGATAGAGGCACCATCTACACTACCAGCAGTAGCCCAACAGTTAGGGGATGTTGAGCAACACTCAGAAGAAGTATGCATGACGAGCCACAAGGTGAACTTATGTGAGAAGAAGCTCAATGTGAATTAATCAATCACCTTCAATGATGCCAATTTGAAGGATGTGATGACACCTCATGATGACCCTATCATCATCTACACACAAATCAACAGCTTCCGAGTCAAGAGGATCATGATGGACATAGGAAGCTCAGCCAACATCCTGTTCATACACTCATTCAAGCAGATGAAGATTGAAAGATCAAAGCTGCAATCGTATCTGAGTCCTATGCTTCTCTGAGAATTTAGTTCGACCAAAAGGGTTAATCACCCTGCCAATGATCATTAGTGACTACCTTTGCCAGTCCATTGTTTGAATCCTGATTATTATGATCGATGTCTAGTTAGCTTACAACATCATCTTTGAGAGAACCTCTCTCAACGACCTCCAGGCTATATCTTGTAACTATTATCAGATGGTGAAATTCCTAGACCCTAAAGGGGTTGGCCTTGTGTAGAATAATCAAAGCAAGGCCATGCCATGTTAACTACTTTCCATGAATGGTAAGGGGCCTTATAAATCCTGTCAATCGAGAAGTTCTATGCCTACCTACAAAGGGATGAAGACAAGGAGCCAACAACCCTTGTTGACAAACTAGAAGAAATTATTCCCGACACCAACGAAACTAAGAAAGTTCAAATTAGGTCGGGGCTGGTAGAATCATAGTGAGGAGCAATCATCAAGTTCCTATATGCAATTGTAGACATTTTTACCTAGACCGAAGACATGACAAGGCTAGCTCTAGAAGTGATGGTGTCCTCGAATACAATAAGCAAGAATTCTCATCATAATGGGTACTGAAAGTAGATGAATCCTTTAGAGAATGTGGTAACAGAGCTGGAGTATACTGTGTAGCCTAGAGAGATACATATCTGAGTATGCAATTGCCTCCGATTTTCCTCCCTTGAAGAATGAAGCAAAATATGAAGCTCTTTTAGCCAGCCTCAAAGCCACCCTAACGGCTAAAGAAAAGTCTATTTTTATAATTGTCGATTCTTAGCTCGTCATTTACTAGGTGCGGGGAGAATATGAAGCGAATGACTATAGACTGATGAAGTATCTGAGGAAGATCACAGAACTTCTAGGTAAGCTGAAAGAATATAGAATCGAGCATACCCTAATGGCATACAATGCCTATGTGAATGCCCTATCCAAGTTGGATTCCTTGAGCTCGGGTGTAGGATAGGGGCCAATATACATGGACATCCTCAAGTAGCCCAGCATTGCGCAGACAATAGCAGACTCGGTCATGCAAGTAGACTCGCAATCAGAGTCATGCTGGATGGATCCACTCATCCAGTATCTAACAAAGGGGATTTTACCAAAAGATCAAGTAGAAGCTAGAAGCCTATAGAGAAATACCTTGAAATATCTCATGATTGAAGATAAGCTCTATTGGCTCTCTTACACAAGCAACAGCATGAGGCCCTATCTCTAGTGCCTCAGACCTAAAGAGTCAGACTATGTCCTGAGGGAAATTTATGAGGGCATGTGCAAAAACTACATAAGGCCAGAGCCCTAGCATAGAAAGTCATTAGGCAGGGCTACGACTAGTCAAAAGCAGTCTGATGGAGTCAAAAAAGCTCACAACCCGGTGTAAAAGCCTATCAATTCTTCTCAAACATCCCAAGAGCTTCAGCAACCGAGCTCACAACTCTCATCAACCCTATCCATTTCACTCAATGGGGATTAGATTTGTTAGGGTCATTCCCAATGGCAACCAGACAATAATTTTTTTTAGATCCTAATTGTCTATAATTGTGAGAAACTAATTAAAAGGAGTGTAATTGAAAATACTAGAAAGAGAACTTCCCATAAGCAAATCTTTAATCTTCAATCTCAATCCTTGATCTTCAACCTTCAAAGTGGTTCCTTCACAAGAAAAACAAACAAATTAAAGAACCAAAATAGAAAAGTTCTAATTACAAGCACCTTCCCCTCCAACGGCGCCAAAACATGATAGGGGTTTA
The DNA here is from genome assembly GCF_001876935.1 of Asparagus officinalis. Taxonomy (NCBI): domain Eukaryota; kingdom Viridiplantae; phylum Streptophyta; class Magnoliopsida; order Asparagales; family Asparagaceae; genus Asparagus; species Asparagus officinalis. The sequence goes on from NC_033796.1 coordinate 72,082,143, forward strand.
AATAATAACCAAAGTTACAAGTGCACAACTATCAAGTTATAGTATAAAAGATTGTTGAATCCCACGAGGAAGGTGTTGTAAGAATTAATCAAAATTGGTTCTTAAGTTGTGTGTGTGACAATTTAGGAGTGATAAAAGAATGTGGTTGTGGAGAGATAAAAAGAGTGGATGCGACTATATATAAATAAAAACAAAACTAGATTAAGAATGGAGAAAGAAAGATGAAGAAAATAAAGAAAAATAAAATCAATAAATAAATAAAAAATCAAGAATAAAGAGAAAAATCAAGAAAGTAAGATATTGAGGATTCATTTAGAGATATGAGGAATCTAGAATTGAATCCACTAGCCAAAATTACTTATAGATTATAAACTATTCTATTTTTATCATATTTTACTTTAGATTTATTAGTATAAATAATTAAACCATTTAAGAAAAGTATAACCTATCAAATTATCAATCAAACAAAATTGATATTCATGAAAATAACAACAACTAGTTAGTAGTTCTAGAATTCATAAGCATAATCAACCAAACCAGTCAAGATAAGCATAGATTATTAAATTTTTTTTTCCTACCAATTAATTCTCTAGTTGATTATCCTCAGCATGATCATTTTAAGTACAAGATAATAATTCATAAATTATAAAAGAAATCAAACTAGTTTCATACAATTCTAGAATTCCTGCAAGAATTACTTCCACATCTTAGAAAATAAAAATAAGAGAAAAATAAAATCTATACTAGAGAGAATAAAAGGAAGAGAATGAAAAAAAAACTAATTCCCAAGAGGGTTCTAGCCTCTTGGAGAATAAAAAAAAGGAAAAGAATGAAAATAAAAAATAATTTTCAAGAGGGTTCTATCCTCTTGGAGAATAAAAGGAAAAGAATGAATAAAAATAAATTACAAAGAGAGTTCTAACCTCTTGAAAATAATGCAAGAAATAAAATCTAAAGTATGTAAGAAAATAAATCTATACTAAAAAAATAAAGACGTGAAAGTAAATCTACGCTATAAGGCATCAAAATAAATCTAAAGCAAGAGGGTTCTAGCCCCTTGAATATCTAAAATAAGAAAAGAAAATATTACAAGAAAATAAAAGAAAAAATTTACATTGCAAGAGGTTTCTAGCCTCTTGACAGCAAACCTTCATTTTTATCTTCATCTTCATCATCAAACAAAGAGAAGAAAAGAAAAACGTGAAGAGGTGAAAAAATTCTTTTATTAATTACAACAAAGTTATAATTTTGGAACTTCTTCTTAATTAAGAGTAACCCTTCTCTCCAAATAGAGTTATTATAAAAAAATTTACCCTCTACCCCTATTTGTAGCCTACAGTGATGAATGAGAACCCTTGGATATTGCTTGGTGATCAAGGATTAAATCTCAGTCAGAATTCTGATTCTGTTACGAATCAATCGGTTAGCCAATTGGTTGGTCGACCGATTGGCCAATCAGTTGGCCAACCGATTGGCCAATTAGTTGGCCGACCGATTGGTTTGCAACAGATTTAGTTTTTTATTGATTTATTAACCCGGTTTCTTTATGGATCCTTGAGCTTTTTGGGCCTTATTTTGTCTTCATATTTAGGCTTTAACAAATGGTAGAAAATAAAAAATTTTGACTTTTTGGGGCTTTTATTCATTAATTCTTTATAACCTGTAAATTAAGATAAAACATGTTTATTAGTGATATTTTTATTCAAATAAAATAGATAATGAGGGTATAAAATATAATAAAAATATGATTATCAAATATCCTCATACTTAAACTTTTTCTAGTCCTTTAGCAAAGAAAGAAATTGATAGGGAGAGAAAAAAATCCAAACTCATTTTCGCAGGAATCGTGCTTGTATTTAGCACATACAACAAGCCTTTTTAAACCCCCTAAGTTACCCTAAAGGGCAAGTTTGTAGTCTCGTGAGAGTTTACAGTGAATATACCTACAAAATTTGATTTAACTTGCTAATTTAAAGAATTTAATGAATAATTAATTTACTTGATGCCTTTAAACAATCTAATTATAGCTAGTTTTTATTCAAGAAAACATTTATATGTATAACTCCAAAGTAAATTTCTTAGAAATTTTTTTCATTATAGTTATATAAACAAGTCTAACTTAGAAATTTGTTTAAAAGTTTTGAAATGAACATGCTAACTTTCTGTTTCAAATGATATTTTAGGTTTCTTGATCAAAATATTTTTCAAGAGGATACACACACACACACATACACACTAAATATAAATATATATATTTGTATTTTTTTAATAGATATACCTTTATTCCTTGGTGATTTCGTCCCACTTTATTGGGCTTTCTAAGTGACCATTGAAGGAGTTTTGGGCCAATGGATCCCAACCCAATTCGGATATAGGTTATTAAGTATTAAAATATTTTTCGAGCTTAATTACTCAGTCGAAAGATAGAACCACATTGGAGCTCAAGAGAAATTTTGTGCTTGGTACCAAACACAAATTTTGTGCTTGGTAGTGATGTGTCACATCCCCATCCATTCATTACCCATGTGAATGTGGTCCCACATTTGAATGAGTGGAGGGAGATGTGACACCTCACTACCAAGCACAACTTTTTGTGCTTGATACCAAACATACCCATATTGCTCTCTCTCTCTC
>NC_033796.1:72085376-72105451 GCF_001876935.1 Asparagus officinalis
ATATATATATATATATATATATATATATAAGGTGAGGTTCTAATAAAAACCTCACTATCCTAAAAACTAAAAACCAATATACTCCATTGGATCTAGAATCATCCAATGGCTGGGAGCTAGTCAAACAGTCAATAGACACATGCATTAATTACCTCAACAGACACATGCATTAATTACCTCAACGAACACGAATCTCGATTCACTACAGTGAATCCAGATTCACTACAGTCTAAACTTAAAATTAGTTCCATTGACATCGGGTAGCTTAATGTAAGATGAGATTGCATTCCTAGTTAGGTAACATATTTTAAAGAACGGGTGGATTAGTCATTTCATTGGTCTCAAAAGATGGTTCAACATGAATTAAACGATTGGTGTTATCCCTGACCTAGATTTGCATACACTGAAACAAATTCTTTTTATAATTTTTTAGTTTTTTAACTAAAAAAATACTAAGAAAAACAATAGTTAGGTTTTTTTTGAGAAAAAAACACTATAAGATCTAAAAGATAATGAGAAGAACGAGAAGGAAAGAAAACCTAACTAAAAAAAATCAAACACAATCACTTTGTGTTAATCACTTTAAATTCTAGGGTTAAGCCTAGACTCAACTAGACCAGCTCCTAACCAAAAACTCATTTAGTGAAAAGATTAAAGTTTACATAGTTAGTTAGCCAGATAAGAATAATACTAGAGGGAGATCAAAGATCAATTAGGTATCTCGTTCCTTGCGGAATACTTTACGCAATCCTTAAACCTTGCCTTAGACACCAACAAATTCAAGTAAACTTAAAGTGGTTCACTTAAGGATTTCTTATTCCTTAATGAGCTCGAGTCCTTAGGGGCCAATGTCTAATAAGATTTAAAAGGCTTGGGTTTGTGTAATGAGGAATTAGTGATTTGTAGGCTAAGGAAAGGGTGATGAAATCGTTCACCTTATCTTGATTAGAGAGTATTGCCCTTAAGAATATTTTCAAGTGAGTGTCAAATCAAGATGCACAAATCACTTTAGTGAATTCCTTTTTTTGTATGCAATGCAATCATAGGAATTAAAAGCAACTACAAAAGGGTGCAAAAATAAAATCGTTTTGTTCTTTAATTAAGGTTAACAATCAAACAAATATGAGAAAGAGAGCTCTTGTTTGAGTTTATTATCTTGTTAGTAAATGTCCAAGTGGATGGTGAACTTTATTAGGGTTGACAAAAGTAAAATTTTTTTAATATCCTAATTGTCTCTAATTGTGATAAGCTAATTAAAATGGGTGGAATAAAAAATAGTAGAAAGAGGAGTTACCATAAGCAAATCTTCAATCTTCAATCTTCAATCTCCAACCCTTGATCTTCAACCTTCAAAGTAGTTCCTTCACAAGAAAAACACACAAATGAAAGAACCAAAATTGTAAAATTCTAATTACAAACACCTTCCTCGGCAATGGCGCCAAAAACTTGATAGAGGTTTAAATAATAACCAAAGTTACAAGCGCACAACTATCAAGTTATAGTATAAAAGATTGTCAAATCCCACAAGGAAGATGTTGTAAGAATTAATCAAAATTGGTTTTTAAGTTGTGTGTGTGACAATTTAGGAGTAATGAAAGAATGCAGTTGTGGAGAGATAAAGAGAGTGGATGTGACTATATGTAAATAAAAATAAAACTAGATTGAGAATGGAGAAAGAAAGATAAAGGAAATAAAGAAAAATAAAATTAAGAAATAAATAAAGAAAAATTAAGAATAAAGAGAAAAATCAAGAAAGTAAAATATGGAGGATTCAATTAGAGATATGAAGAATCTAGAATTGAGTCTACTAGCCAATTTTACTTATAGATTATAAACTATTTTCTTTTTATCACATTTTACTTTAGACTTATTAAGCATAGACTATCAAACCACTTAATAAAAGCATAACCTATCAAATTATCATCCAAATAAAATTAACATTCATGAAAAGAATAACAAGTAGATAGTAATTCTAGAATTTATAAGCATAACATATTAAACCGCTCAAGATAAGCATAGATTATCAAATTTTTCTTCTACCAATGAGTTCTCTAGTTGATTATCCTAAGCATGATCATTTTAAGCACAAGAGAATAATTTACAAATTATAAAAAAATTAAACTAGTTTCATATAATTTTAGAATTCCTACAAGAATTACTTCCACATCTTAGAAAATAAAATAAAGAAATAAAATCTATACTAGAGAGAATAAAGAGAAAATAATGAAAATAAAAACTAATTCTCAAGAGAGTTCTAGCCTCTTGGAGAATAAAAGGAAAAGAATGAAAATAAAAATTAATTTTCAAGAGGGTTTTATCCTCTTAGAGAATAAAAGGAAAAGAATGAATAAAAACTAATTACAAAGAGGGTTCTAGCCTCTTAAAAATAATGCAAAAAATAAAATCTAAACTATGCAAGAAAATAAATCTATACTAAAAAATAAAGTCATGAAAGTAAATCTACTCTATAAGACATTAAAATAAATCTAAAGCAAGAGGGTTTCTAGCCATTTGAATATCTAAAATAAGAAATTAAAATATTACAAGAAAATAAAAGATAAAAGGAAAAATTTACATTGCAAGATGGTTCTTGCCTCTTGTAAGAAAACCTTCATCTTCATCTTCATCATCAAAAAAAGAGAAGAAAAGAAAAATATGAATAGATGAAAAAATTCTTTTATTAATTACAACAAAATTATAATTTTGGAAGGTCTTCTCAATTAACAGTAAAAATCCTCTCCAAATGGAGTTATTACAAAAATTTTCACCCTCAAAACCCTCATCCTCTACCCCTATTTATAGCCTACAACAATGAATGAGAACTCTTGGATATTGCTTGGTGATCAAGATTAAATCTCAACCAGAATTCTGATTCTGTTACGAAACAATTGGTTGACCAATCAGTTGGCCAATCGGTTGGCCGACCGATTAGCCAATCAGTTGGTCGACCAATTGGTTTGCAATAGATTTGATTTTTTTGTTGATTTCTTGACCCAATTTCTTCATGGATTCTTGAGCTTTCTTAGGCCTTATTTTGTCTTCATATTTGGGCTTCAATAAATGGTAGAAAATTAGAAAATTTATTTCTTTTGGGCTTTTATTCATTAATTATTTATTAACCTGCAAATTTAGATAAAACACATTTATTTGTGACATTTTTATTCAATTAAAATAGATAATGATTGTATAAAATATATAAAAATATGATTATCAATAGCCATCATAACTGACAACGACACCCAATTCAATAGTATGAGGTTTCACGACTCTTTTGAAAAATGGAAAATTCAACTCAAATTTGCACCAGTAGCATACCCAAATGCAACGGTCTAGAAGAGGTAGCATATAAATGCATACTGCAATCACTGAAGAAGAAAGTGGACAAGCAAAGGAAACCTCGGTCGACAAACTTCCTGGTATTTTATAGTCATACATAATAACCCACAAAAACCCCACAAGTGAAACACCATCCCAATCGCATATAGAGCTAAAGCAGTCATCTCGGTTGAAGTTGATATGCCTTATATGTGTCTACAACACTTTGACGAGAAAGCTAATCAAATTGGTCTAAGAGGCAGGCTCAATCTTGTCGACGAAACAAGAGAGCAAGCACTCTTATATCTGATAATCAATAAGTAGTGCATTGCTTGACACTGTACAATAGCCATGTTCAATCAATCTCGAAGGTTCAACCTAGGAGATCTAGTTTTCCAAAAAGCTACCTTCAGAAGAAGTCAACCATGAAAAGCTCACCGCAAACTAGGAAGGACCCTACAAGATTATAAAATAAGTCCACCCAGGCACTTACTTATTACAAAATCAAAATGGCGAAGTCTTGAAGCATCCTTGGAACATAGAACATATTAAGAAATATTTTTAATGAATGTAATCAAAAAATTCCCATATCAGTGAAAAGCAGCCTTACCTTTTTCCACAAATCTTGGACAAAGAAGCAAAGACACTCAAAGACCTTTGTATCATTTTTCATGTAAACAAGGCACTAACCTTGCGACTCTATCTTCACCAACTCGTCTAGGACAACAGAGGCATTGATGTCAACCTTTCATGTGTAAAACCAAGGTGATAGCATTGCAACTTAGTATTCGTTGATTCGTCTAATATACTCAAAGACCTTGCTATCAGTCTTCATGTGTAAAAACCAAGGCACTAACCTTGCGATCGATCTTCACCGACTCATCCAAGACCCTCAAAGGCCTTGGTATCAGCATTTCATGTGTAAAACGAAAGCATTAACCTTGTGACTCGGTCTTCATCGACTCGTCTAAGGCACTCAAAGACCTTAGTATTAATTTTTATGTGTAACACCAACGCACTAACCTTGCGACTCAATCTTTACTTACTCATCTAGGATCCTCAAAATCCCTAGATATCAGTCTTCAAGAGTAAACCTAAGGCATAGATAAAATACATTGCGACTCACCTAAGGCCTTCAAAAGCTCTTGGTGTCGGTCCTCAAGCATAAAACCAAGGCACAATGAAGAATCTTCATGACTCGGTGTTCATTAACTCATTCAAAGCACTCAAAACCCTTGGTATCAGTCTTCAAGAGTAAACCTAAGACACAATAAGGAATAACTCAGAAATAAAATCACAAGTAGGTTCGAGTTGCATAAAATGAGACTTTTTCATTAATTTATGAAAATTTATAGGACTCTTACAATGACTTGGCAAGTAGAGAACCAATACAATAAATAAAAGATCACAAGGCAAGAGCAAAAGATGAGGTCTCAGGTCAGTTAGATAGTGAAGATGAGCCCATTTCTTCATTGGAATCCACTTAGCCAAGCCTCATTTGACTCATCACTACCCTCTCACTATCCTCAGCCCTTCCCACTCTGCCAGACATCTCGAATGTCCGGACAAACCATCACTCTGGAGGAACACTTTAATCAATCAGGTATGACTTTGAGCTCGGGAGCGAGTTGGGTCATCAAGTTGTCAAGACTCGCCTTACAAATGAGGGTGACCTCAACTTTCCTGAGAGGACCAGTGCAATACTTCTTGATCAACTGATCTTCAATGGCCCTCAACTCTCGGAATGCTAGCTACTCCATAAGGTCTCGAATTTGGTCGAGGAGGAAATTATGCTGCTCCTTAGCCCTCTGAACGGCTTGGGCAGCGTCACTTTGGTGAGACTCCTGAAAAACCATCTCCTTTTGCAACCTTACCTTAAAGTCCTCCACCTCAATCCGAGCCTCTTGAGCCTGCTCCTAGGATTTCTTCCTCTCCCTCCTCTCCACCTTAATCTCTAACTTGAGATACTTGATCCACATGTTGGAAACACCCACGTCCACGTCATGACAGGCCTAATTAATCTCCCTCCCCGTGTCCTCCATCTCCCTCAAGGTGGCTTTAAGAAGCACTCCTCGATGTCAGGACAGCTTGGTAGTAGCCTTCATTTCCTTAACCTTTCGGGTCAGCTCGTGCTTCATCTCCACTCGGCCTTTCTTAATATGATCCAACTCACTCTCCCTTTGAGTGGCCAAAAACCTAGCTAACTTGCAGGCATCCCTGCGAACAATAATCATCTCCTCCTAGAGCTTGGCGAAGAGCTCGTTGGTCGACTCAAGCCTGCTAAACAACTCGATCTTCACAAGCAAGCCTCTGGCAAGATAGCTCTAAAGATTCTGATGAAGTTAATAGTGAGGTACCCTGTTTAGCAAGTCTTAGTTGCTAGGGAGGTAAATTTGATCAACTGTACTGGCCTGGTCAGACCTAGATCCTAAGACCGACCCTCTTGAATTTAGCTGATGACCTAGTAAAAAAATAAAGTCACACGTTGTCTCCATTTCATGTCAGAGGTTGGTCTTAGCTGACCCAATAAGGTTCATCCTCAACCTTTCCCACTCAGCAGGAGGGAGTTCGTCAATACTATGGAGGAAGGGCTGCTCAAACCAACCCCCTAAAGAAAACTTCATAGAAGCCAACTCCTCTGCAATGACCAGCTCCTCTCTAACAATCAGCTCCTCCTTAGTAACCATCTCCTTCTTGGGTCTCGTCGAAGGTTGGAGAGCCTCACTTGATTTAGCCTGAACAGTAATGGTGACTTTACCTTTAGTAGCAATCTTAACCCTCACCTACTCCAGAGTAGTACGAACCTCCTTGGTGACCTCCTCCCGCTTGGCGGCAAACTGTAGAGACTGACTGACCCTAGCGTAGGCTCACTCAGCTCTCCCTCAAGCATAAGAAGAGCCTACATGCCACCCTCAGCAAGGCAAAGGTCCTTGATGATGACCTTTTTCTTCTTCCTCTTCTCAGACCTCTTAGCCCGAGAGGTGTAGGCTGCTGAGCGCCCACTGAATTTAGCTATGAGCTCGACTAGATCTTGGTGAAGAGTCTGGACCTCCTCCTCTCCCAACTCAACACACATGCACTTTCGGAAGTTTCAAGGAGAGACCGGTGTGAGGGGCCTCTTCTGACTGTACTTCAGCAGCCAAAAGTGCAAAGCAAGCAAAATCCTCCTTCATAGCCATTGTAAAGGACATGTAAGCAATCTGAAGCATAGCGTTGTCAAAATGGTTCTTGCATGGACAAGACCTCTTATAAGCGCGGATCTTCTCAAAGCCTTGCTTCACTATCTCAGAGAGGGCCTCCGCTTTCAAGCCTCCTTCTTAACCTTTGGCCATGTAGGGTAGGCCAGAAATATTGGGTTAGTGCCAATAATAAAGAAGAACTTTTCCCTCCATTTTATTAGTACCGAGGATGTTTGAGATCATCTAAAAACCACTGATCCACTGGAGGTAAAAATACCTCTCACCTCTGCCAACCTTAGCGCATAGTAGATGGCCCAGAATCCTTAGAATCAACTCATCCTCCTCCTAGTGACAGATGATGAGGAAGGTGACTAAAAAAACCATCAGTACATGGGCACTAAGCCATCCATGTGGTGGTAGATGGTCCAGTCAGACGAAGGGATAGACAACATGAAAGAGCTAGGGAAATCATATGCTTTTGCCCATCCCACGAGATGGTCATTGAACACTAAAGATTTGTATGAACAGAGTACTAAAATCCGGCCCTCGTTGCAAACTAGAGAAGATCACGAGCCGAAACCTATCAGAACAGATGATTGGGGTTCAAAAAGTCAACAATGCAGAAAATTCTAGCTAGAAATTCATTGAGCGTATACTGAGTAAAAGAGGAGGAGAGGGTATTTATAGGCAATCGATGACTGACACATGGTCAAATCTGAGAGGCGATCTCAAATCTCTAAGATTCACTGACAATGCTCGTCAATCGAAGTGTCCCCCAATCATGAAGACTAGTTGAATGATCAGCACTAATGTCAGCACATCAAATCACAGCTTTCTTCCATAGGTTGATTCAAATCCCGGAGACGGTTTCCCCGAGTTCGAGTGAGAAGGGGCCAACATTATACCTTAAAAATCACTAAGTTTAACAAGTCCTTCAAAGTTGGCCCCATGTTAAACTAACGGGCCGAGTCCTCTGACCAAAAGGCCTAACCCAGATATAAACACAACCCTGCTAACTAACCCAAACTTTCTAAAAGACCAAGTCTAAAAGGCGTCTTCAAGTTAGAATCCATCAAAAAGGTCAAAGTCCTAGATGAAAGATGCCTTTTAATTGGACTCCACTAGGGAACATCTCAAAGTAGGGAGTGACCTATCAGTTTCGTCAACACAGTTCATATTAAATGTATGTCCAGTCAGTGCCCATGCTCCGTTGGCCAGTCGCCATTGTAATAAACACATGGCTAGGTATTATAGTGACTCCTCACACGTTGCCCGCACTTTAGCCATTCTGTCAATATCTCATTCAATACAAGGAGAGCAACCCTTCGTATCCACCTAACCGGTCACTGACACGTGTAAAGTAGAGGTAGAATGCATGCTTTGCTGGTCAGGTCAAATTACCAACGTGTCTCCCACAAATCCTCTACACATAGTGACCATTTCCACTATACTAAGATATGCCTTTTGTTAGGAATAGTCTATACAGTAGCTCATATTTGAGTAATAACAAACTCTCTCATTTAGCACTAATAATTATTTGAGATGATATAATACATGTGAAAATAGGTATATGAAGTGTACCAGGCGAAACAATGCGAAAATCAGAACGAATGCTGATTTAAGCCATTGAACCGTGAATGGGCGTCAGGTTGAGATTGATTGGCTAGAAGTTATCGATGGTCTAAAGTAATAAATTGTAGATTTTTAGAAATAGGAATTCAACCTGTTGATGGATTATAGGAACACATCGACGGTGCTCAGGGACCAATCGATGGTCATGAGCACTCATCAATTGTTAAGGTGGCTAATTGCAAATTTGATGATTTAATCACATCCATTCATTGATCTCTTTCATCTACAACTTTTACTATAACTAGAATATCTCCTTCCTGATTAATTAGAGACTATATAAGATTGAAAGAGATAAATTAAAGAAGAGGGTTTTTAGGGTTTCGAAGAGAGCTTGAAGAGAGAAATTCTAGAAGTTATTTGAAGAAGATTGAATTGGAGGTTTGAACCTCCAGAGCCTCAACAAACTCTTTCTTGTGGCGCTCATCATCTTTGGATCATTCTTCATCAAGCTTCACTTTGATTGATCGAAGGATAGTTTGTTAATCGAAAAGGGCTATAAGATCTTTCTTATCTGTGTTTTATCTATTTTTGGTGGTTTGTTTCAAAATTGTTTTTACAATATACTGAGGCCGATGTTAATAGAGGATTGTTACTAGCAAGGGTTAGATATTATTCATTGTGGATCGTTACTTTAGACGATTGGTTTTGAGTAGATTCAAAGTTATGGTCTTTGTAAGCCAACTGATTCAGGTTATAATTTAGGAGAACTCTTTGTATAGAGTGGAAGTCTCTTCATGAGAAGGAAAAGTGGACGTAAGATTATTATCTGAAACACTATAAAATAGAAAAATAACAAAAAGTAGAAACAAGAAAAGAAAAAGAAGTAGAAAGAAGAGAAAAATCAACAAAATAAAATCAAGAAGAGAGAAATCAAGAGAGGAAGAGGAAAATCAAATCAAGAAAGATTAGTGGAAGAACAAGTAGAGAAGTTAAGATTCTAGAATTAAATCCAATAGTTAATTTCAATTAGAATTTATGAACTACTCTCATTTTATCATATTTTACTTTAGATTTATTAAGATTATCAAACTACTTAAAAATATATAATCTATCACATTATCATCCAAATAAAAATTTACATTTATGAAAAGAACAAGTAACTAGATAATAATCCTAAAAATGAATAAGCATAACTTATCAAACCACTCAAGATAAGCATAGATTATCAAACTATTTTTCTACAAATTAGTTCTCTATTTGTTTACCCTATGCACGATCATTTTAAGAATAAAACGAGCAATTTGTAATTCATAAAAGAAATTAAATAAGTTTCATATGATCCTAGATTTCCTAAAGAGATTTGTTACTCATTTTGCAAAATAAATAAGAAAATAAAATCTACACTGATAACCATAAAAGAACAAGAAATAAATCTAAACTACAAGCAATAAAAGAAAGAAATAGAAAATCAAAGTAATAAAGAGCAAGAAATAAATCTACTCCATAAAGCATAAAGAAAAATTACACTACAAGGATAAAATAAATCTAATCTACCAAACATAAAATAAAAATAAGAAAATAAAATCCTAAAACATATTATTCTAAAATAAGAGAATAAAAGAGAAAAATAAAAACTTACATTGCAAATGATTGGCCCCTTGAAGGCACATCTTCATCTTCATCATCAAAGAAAAGAGAAGAAAATTTAAAAGAAAGAAAATTTTTTATTTATTGCAAACAAAAAATTTATAATTTTTAGAAAGTCTTCTCAATTAATAATAACTCTCTTCTCTAAAATGAATTTTTTTTACGAAATTTTTGACACCCTAACCTCTCACTCCTTATCCCTATTTATAGTCTACTTACAATCAATAAGAGCTATTAAACTACCTTTGAGCTTTAAGAAATAAATCTCAGACGTTAACTGATTCTGTTATGAACTAATCACTTTGCCAATCGATTAGCCAATCAATGGGTTAATCGATTGGTTCCTAATACAATTTAATTCTTTATTGACTTGTTAACTCAATTTTTTCTTAATCTATTTGGGGTTTGTGGGTCTTCTCTTGGCTTGATCTCTGACTTTTAATAAAAAGTTAAAAAAAATGAGGGCATTTGAGTTCTTTTGGGTTCTTATCCATTAATTTTCCATTCTGCAAATTAAGATAAAAATAATTTATTAGTAGATATTTTATTCAAAATAAAATTTATAATTAGGGTATAAAAATGTAATAAATGTGATGATCACCCCCTCTAGGCTTGCATCTCAGATAAAAACCCTAGACTAAATCATGCATTCTCTCTTCAGATTGCTTTATCTATCACTAGCCTGAGTATCGGAGGGCGCGCCGGGGGGGATCTCCTTTGGGCCTCTAACAGCTGCCACTTGTGAAGGGATATGCTTCCCACAGCTTATTAGTCATTAGAGAAGATTAAGGGACTCTAAACTCCTCTAGATATCCTCCCATTCACAAATTAATTTTCAGACATAAACAAGTATAAATAGAGAGTCCACATCTTATCAGAATCTCTCGCATCTGGTCCGAAGGGTTTCACCTTTCGGTTGACAAACATGGGGCATACCGTATATTTCATCCGCTGCTTGAAGTGCAACATTCCTATCAGAAGCAAATATTATGCGAGAAATTATGAACCACACATGAGCCATAAATTTACAAAAATATCCCCCTAGGCATCACACTTGGCCCAGAACGCTGTGCTCTGTGCGGGGCGCTTTGATAGTATATCTACTTGTGCTTGAAAGTCCCGTTTGCCAAAGGGTTAAGGAAGAAGGGTTAAAGAGAAGGATTAATGTACTTAGTCCATTCGATAATTTGAAGGACTAAATTATTAACCCGTTAAATAAGTATTATTTTAGCCCTTGTGATCAGTTTTAGTATTTGAGAATAACAATGATTTTGACTATTTTCTTTATATTAAAAGGATTAACTCTTAATCCTTCTAAATAGGAGTATTATTAAACCTCTCATCTTGAGGGGTTAACTCATTTTAATCCATCTAGAGGGGTTAGTTTAACCCTTCTATATTTTTTATGTGTGACAAATTATGAAAGGTTAATTTACTTTAATCATTGTATAGATTTTTTTTTGTTTGACGGGTTAATAATGGGTTAAGTCTCCTTAATCCTTCACTTAATCATTTGCCAAACAGTACCGAAAGGTCAGGAGTGGGATTCCAACATCTGATAGGAAATGTATTGCGTTTTCCACGTCTGTGCACGGAACTTCACTTTTGTGTTCGTATACGGTTGTGCGTTTGCGTGTGAATGCACGGGGTATAAACATCACACGCGTACTCTGATACAGCGAGTGAATCCAAATCTTCCTCGTTTTGATGGGTTGAGATTGGTCGTTGTAGGCCGGTGGTTTGGTCGGCTGTGGGCCCCGCTAGTCAAGTGGAGCACGTGCCTCTCCTCGTCAAATTCAAACTTCTCCTCCGACCCCTTAGTAGGCTCGCGGTTATTTATGTGGGCCCCGGAGAACTTCAATCTAAAAATTCTTACTTCAACCTTTTGAGCTTACTGAGGTCCATGGGCTACATTAGGCTCGTTCGCCTAACTGAGGCCCAATTAGGGTTTAAAGGGTTTGCTTTCCGGTCTGTTTTTTTTTTGTTTGTAAAAGTAGGGTTTAAAAAAAATAAAAAAACACTAAAACATGGCGACGCCGTTCGCTAGATCATCGGCGGCGAGATTGATCATGAATCAATCGAAAGCCCTAATTACCAAATCAGTGACAACGGATGCGAGGAGAACGTCTTCTCTCATCCTCAGGTGAGATGAAGCTAACAGTAACCCTCCTATTTTACTCGAAAAGTCTTAGCCTTTTTTTCCGTTGATTTTATTACTAGTTTTTTTTCCCCCGGTTCAGATCGATTGCTTTGGCGTCTTTGGGAAGCGTAGAGTCGTTGATGCCTCTCCATAGCGCCATCGCCTCTGCTCGTCTCAAATCCTCCATCGCGGTCGATTCCTCCTACTGGAGCTGGCTCTCTCAGGGTACATCTCATTTATTGAAGTTTATTATTGTTATCTTTCGTTTCAATATAGTTAAATTTTGTTTAGGCTTCTTTCAGTCCTTTGAACTCCTGAAACCAATTTTGTGCATGAGGAAAATGTACCGGCGTATTTCAATTTGAAAATGGCCTTTTTTTTCCCTCTTCGTTTTGGATAAGGAAAATCCACATAGTGGCTTCTCTATGTAATGGGAAAAGAAATTCATGAGAAAAATCAACTCGCGCCATGCTGCAATATTAGTATGGAAAAAAAAGCCAAAAAATGGTTTAGTAACCATTTATTTTAAAAATACACCATATACCAAACTTCTTGGAACAAAAATTTAACAAAAGTAAAACATAATATAGTAATTTAGTCTTAGTCTTGCACAGCGTACCAAACTGTCGAAATGTAAAGTTGATTTAAAAATAATTTGGTAGAGTATCTTGGGTCTAAGATTGATCTTGGAAATAGATGGATTTCAGGAGTAGATAGCAGTAAAAATAAGGGTGCAAACGATTGGGATACGACTTGGATATGAATATGATGCTTATCATATCTATAACCACTTACCAATTATGTATACGGATATGCTTTGGTAAGGAAAATCCATATCCATATCCTCCAAAATCAAATAAAAATATGGATATAGATATGTGCAAATATATATGCACATATACATGCAGATACAAAATGGATATGAGAACACCATATAATATTTAAAAAATTATAGTTCGTATTATACAAGTGACCTCATTAATATGTTTGTTATATCTGAAAAACGAAGATTAGATCACTTGATCATCAACGTTAACTCAAATCAATTAATATAATATAAAACAATTGCAATTGTATGACCAATATATGTTCAGATAATTTCAAATACGGATATGAATATTTCATTATATTTGTATACATAACCATGTCCTATCGGATTTTAATTTTTAGTAATCATATCTAAACTGCAAATACATTTCCTAATATGGATATTCTTTTGCACCTTAGGTAGTTAGGTGAAACTATTGGTTTATAAGGAAAAAAAACCCTTTATTAAAGTGGGTGGGTTTAAAAATATATGGGGTATAACTTTGGGTTTATAGGAAAAATAACCATCTACAGTTTGCGATGCTACGACATTAGCATTAAAAAAGAAAAATAATGGTTTCGAGTATTTGGTTTAAAAATACACTATATACCTAACCGCAATGAACAAAAATATATTACGTTAAAGCATATTGCAATTTACACCATATACTAAATTGGTGACATATAAAGTGGATCTAAAATTAATGCAATCAAGTATTTTGGGTCTAAGTATGATTTTGCAAGTGGGTAAGTTTACTAATAAACAGTGGTAAGCCTTTGAATTTAACAAAAAAACTCCTTTTCAAAGCAAGTGGTTTTAAAAATAAATAGGAGTAAAACTTTGGGTTTATAGGCAGAAAACTAATACGGTTTGCGATACTGCGTTATCATTGTAAAGAAGGAAAAAAGATAATGGTTTAGGCATTTACTTACATTGTATACTAAACCGCTTAAAAATATATAGCAAGATACATAAACATATAGTAATTTACACTAGATCCAAAGTGTTGAAATACAAAAAGGCTTAAAAATAATTCAAGAGAACATTTTAGGTCTACATGTTATATTGAAATTAGGTTTAAAAATGGATAGATTAAAAATTTGGGTTTATTAGCAAAAAATCTTTTTAGGGTTGTGGATAGGTTTAATAAACGAGTAAACATTTGTGTTTATAAAAAAATGATAAAAAATAAGGAAAAGTGAGGAGTTATCCATGATTCAAGCTAGGGATTGATAACATTTGTAGCAACAACAATTACCACTGGGTCACACACCGTCTTTGCATATTCTCTAACATTATTTATCTATAGCTTGAGATTGTTCACACCAATGTTTTAAAAATCACCTAATTTTATTGATATATCACTAATATAGGGTTTGGACCGTTGCCGATACAATTTTTGAAAAATTAAATAGGTTATCCTTTTTCACCGTTTTCCTCCAATATATTGGTGAAAATGCGATATCGACCTCTTTTTATTAAGGTCTAAATAGGCCGATTTTGGAAAAAATTCCAACTATTTGTTGGGTTTTGGGTCCTAAAACCCTTATTTTTCGGACCCAAACCTGATACCCTCTAAATAAAATCAAAACCACTAATCCCACTCACTGGTTTGCATCACCTTTAGAGTAGCCATCCCTTATTTCTCTTCGCTCCTTCTCTTTCTCCCTATACTCTATCGCTCAATAAGTTCTCTCT
Organism: Asparagus officinalis; assembly: GCF_001876935.1. NCBI lineage: Eukaryota > Viridiplantae > Streptophyta > Magnoliopsida > Asparagales > Asparagaceae > Asparagus > Asparagus officinalis. The sequence goes on from NC_033796.1 coordinate 72,099,736, forward strand.
CAAAGGTATTTTGGTATGTTTATATTTCATTAAGTGTTAAAAGGTTATATTTTAGGACGTTATATTATGTATGTCATTATCCGATATGACACTCTGATCTTTACTACTTATCCTTGATAACCACAATTCCATATGAATTTTAGCCATCCGGTATATTTTTGATAACCAATATTTAAAAGTTTGGTTCACACTATGGTGCATCCCAATGTATTAATTATATATTTAAAAATAGATATAAATAACATGCTTTTTCTTATAGACCCCAAGTTGTAAACAAACTTGTTTTAATCCCTTAACTTCCAAAATGCCCTAAAATGCTCTGCCAACATAATAATATAATGTAATAATATAATAATGTATGATATTGCATATTGTTTTTCTTATAAACCTGAAGTTTTGCTCCTATTTATTTTAAAAACCCACCCACATCCAAAATCACTCTTAGGCCCAATATACTTTGATGAATTATTTGAATCATTCTTTGTATTTTAGTAGTTTCATATATGGTGTAAGTTGCAACTAATGTCTAAAGATATGTTTTTCCCCTTATAAAAGTCTTATCCTTTTTTATTGTTAAATGCACCCACTTCCGAAAAAGGGGTTTTTCCCTATGAACCCGAAGTTTTATCTCCAATCAGTTCCACCATCACTTTAAAACCCTAATACTCTAACGAATTATTTTACTACCCACTTTGTATTCAGTTATTTATCATACGGTGTAAGTTGTTAATTGTTATATTATGCTTTATGTTGCTATATTTCTAATCTAAGTTGTTAAATATATGATGTATTTTTAAACCAAAAATTTAAACCATTATTTTTTGTCTTTTTATACACTAATATCTCATTATCGCAAATTGTAGATGGATTTCTTGCATATAATCCAAAAGTTTTACATCTTTTTATTTTTAAATCCACACACTTCCTACCAAGTATCAACCCAAAGTTTTACTCGGATTTAGTTTTGAACATACCCCTTACAAAATCATTCTTAGAATAAAAATACTCTACTGAATTATTTTAGACTCGGCTTTAGTTTTGAACATACCCCTTACAAAATCATTCTTAGAAATTTAGAATAAAAATACTCCATTGAATTATTTTTAAATTTACTTCTATTCTTGCAATTTACTACAGTGTAAGTTGCGATATTTGGTTGTAACTTGCTAAATTATGTTCTAAGTGGTTACATGCATTGTGTATTTTAAATCAAATACTTAAACCATTGCTTTGTTTTGCTTTTTTTGCACCAATGTCCTGGCAATGCAAATAGTAGATGCGTCTTTTGCATATAAACCGAAAATTTTACCTTGTTTATTTTTAAAATTGACCAACTTTCAAAATGGGCTCTTTGCCTATAAGCCCAAAGTTTTACCTCCATTTATTTTTAAACCCACCGACTTACTCTTAGACATAAAATACTCATGCGCATTAATTTAAAATGTACTTTATACTTTAGCAGTTTGGTACACGGTGTAGGTCATTGTATTTTGGTGTAACATTCTATATTTTTGGTCTAAGTTGTTTGGTATACAGTGTACTTTTGAACCAAATGCTTAAATCATTTGTTTACCTTTTCTGACACTTATGTCACAACATCGATGAGTTTCTAGCCTATATACCTAAAACTTTTACCGATTTATTTTAAGGTCACCCACCAAAAATAGGTTTTTGCCTTTAAACACGAAATTTTACACCAGATTCTTAAACCTACTCACATCCAAAATCACTTTTTGACGCAAATTACTCAACCAAATCATTTTTTTAAATTGATTTTATATTTCAATAGTTTTGTATACACTATAAGTTGCTATATTTTGTGAATACTTGCTATACTTTTCTCCTAAGTGTTTAGGCACATTGTGTATTTTTTTAGCACTCACTATATTTTAAACCAAATGCCTAGACATGTTTTTGTTTTTTTTCACACTATTGCGACAGAATTGCGTAGGTTAGTTTTGGTCATTCTATAAGTTATTTGGAGATGAACTGTAGCTAAATATTGTCTTTTCTCTAAAAACCTTAGTATGTAGTATAATATCCTTTGGTTGCATAAATGGATACATCACAATCATCAACGTTGTAGCAGTTTCTTATCAAAATGGGGTGAGTAGTGAAACATGCACCTGTTACTTGGGGAGTGGTATGCAAAATGAGGAAATGTACAACGAATTTTGGCTACACATGTGTCCTAGGCTTTGGTGAGGATCTTTCATCAGATCCTTTAAGGTCGGTATTGTGAGCACAGTACACCAGCATTATTGGTCATGAAGTTTAGGTATTAAGTTGTTGAAACTAGTAGCGAGCAGAATTACATTATTACCTGTGTAGTTCTTAGTTATATTGATTAAGGAGACATTATTCTTTGTATGATTTTGTTACTATCATCAAGTTTATCTGAGGTAAATTTGTCAGTGATTATAGGAGAGTCTCAGCAGATGTCATCTCTTTGAACATCTCCAGAATCTTTGTAAGGATAGTGAAATCATGGATTACCGGTTACGAATATGACTTGATGAAGCTAGAAAGGACTACGATTGTTTTTTTTTTAATGAATATGAAGACAATGTGATGTTGAAGGATAAATGTTTAGGTTTCCCTCTTAGAAGTGTGCTTGGGAGAAAGATTGCCATGTTTTTCCAATAATTTCACTACTTGGTGAGTAGCATTATCCTTTTCTCCTTTTATAATCAAGTAGACTGTAACTTCGATTTAATTTTGGTCATTCTATCTGAAACATCGCAATTATGAGTTGTTGTATATCAATCCTATTTATTTGGAAAAAAGACTTGTACAATGATGATTAAGGTGATAGAATTCAAACATATACCTTTTCCATTATCAGGTGCTTTTGCACAAAGACAAAAGTCTCATTTGCATGTGCATTTGGGGTCTTGTTGCAAAATTTTATAGTGATAAGTTGTGTTATTTGGCTATCTAGTTGTTTTGTGTTTTAGCGCATGGTTTGCTCCCATTGGGATTAATAATGTTCACAGTTATGTGATTTAATGATTTAAAGTTCCTATAACAATTTAATAATTTTATTGTAGTTCTTATAGTATTAGTGAAAAATAATCCCTTCATGTTTACCGACGTTTAAAAAGGTTTTTACTTCCACCGTCGTAGATCCTTCACTTTCTTGACTAGTTTATTTGCTTCATGATAGGATGTGCCTAACTTTGTGCCAAACATCCGCTAGCTATATTTGAGGCATTAGATTCCTAGAGGGTTTTGTCATGGAAAAGAGACTAATATTTTTAAGTTTATGAAATTGTCTTTCGCAGCTCTAAGTACTTTTGCATTAATCTGATGTTATTGCTATGTCTACCCAAATTTAATATCTCCAAAGTCATAATATATGGTACATCAGATTCATTTACGTTTCAGGTTTTTTGTTATATTACATTCAGAAGTTCGTTAATTTTCTTAGACATCAAAACCTCAGATTTCTAAATTGCCCCACAAATCCATAGTTGTTTTAAATAAGACATGCAAATCTTTGTCTTAGATAAGACCCTAATTTGAAAGAAACATGAAGATTTGGGGGCCTAATTTAGAAATATAAAGATTTAGGGTCTAATATAAAATTAACAAAGGTTTAGGGGTGTAACACGACCAAGGTTATCGATAGCGGATAGCGTCGCGTAGCAGTGAGGCATTGCTAAGATTATTTCGGGCTATTGTGGCAAAATAACGGTAAAAAGCGTAAAGTCAAATAGCGGTCTAATTTAGATATGTATAAATACTAAAAAAAATTAAAAAAAATCTAAGAAATCTAAAAGTACACATTAGATGATTTAAAGATATCCTAAACATGAAATAGACATGTAATCATCATGTAATAACGAAGATGACTGGAGGAGTCAAAAAATCGTCGTCTTCGAGAAGAAGAGCTTAGCGGTGATAGGACTGCCCTAAGAGGAGCTCACGGTGAAGGAGGTGAGAGGCAGTATCAAGGTAGGTGCTAGAGGCTATGAGAGGTGACGGGAGTATGCTGAAAATTACAGGAGACGGTGGAATACAATGGTCAATGGTTGAGTTTAATTTTAAAAAAATAAGCCTCAAACCGCTTTTAAATAGCAGTCAAAAAATAAATTTCGAATGCAATCGCTTACTATTTACCGTTATGACATACTATTGACCGCTTTTGCGAACAGACATATTCCGCAATATGTCACCGCTATTGCGTGATAACGTAGCGGACGATAGCGTCGCGGGAAGGGACCGCTAACGCTATTAGCGTCGCTATTACGTGGCTATTTATCGCTATTTATAACAGTGAACACGACAAACGCTTACTGTTCTTACATTAAGGGGCTGTTTGATTGGAGCTAAAAACAAAGGACAGCGGTTTCCTTCTTTTTTATAGGAACATGATTTCAATCCATATTTCTGTTTTTGTTTGGTTAACCTAAAAAAAGAGAATCTAAAAGGACTAATAATAGAGGAAATCCATTTTAGTGAAATTTAGGCTTGAAATAGGAAGAAATCGCTGACTAGCTTATGTGGTTTAGGGTGTTAATGCTAGAAATTAAATTTTTCCTTTTTTTGGGGAAATCAACCAAACTACCGATAAGCAGAAATGACTTATGAAATATGACGCCTTGTAATCCAGATTACAAATGATAAATGGTGGCTTTGTTCTTCTTAAATAATGGTGCTCCGGAATGCAGAAATGAGAGCATCATCATTTGTATTTGTATCCATATTGAAATTACAATTCATCAAACTATGCTTATAATATAGAAGATATTTCTGTTGTAAAAGATGGTCTTAAATAATTGTGCTATAGAATGCAAAAATGAGAGCATCGTCATTTGTACTTGTATCCAGACTGAAATTACAATTAATCAAACTATGCTTATATTATGGAAGATATTTCTATTGTAAAAGATGTCTAAGTGGCCGCTTAGGTTGGCGCGGTGCCCAGACCACCTTATTTTGGTGTAGGCATACCCATTGCATATATACTCCTCAAATCTCGATATTTTTAAAATTAACCCCAAAATTTGGTATTTGCTCCAATTTTCTCAGAATGAGATTTTATATCTCTCACTTATTCTTGTAGGGAATATACCTGATATATTCTCTTAAGTTTTGCTAGCTTTATTAAAAATTACTAATAATGACTAGTATAATCTTCTCTTATTTAATTAGTTTTAATGATATTTCTATTAAACAAAGTAATATGAACCCACAACCTTATTGCAACCTTCGCCTCTTGAAGGGTTGGCGATGTTGTTGTCCTGCTCAGCTACTATTTGCATAAATTTTCACAGAACTTACATATTTATATATTTAAAAAAACTATGTTAAATTGCATGCGTTCAAAACAAATCATTCAAACTACTCAAATAAATAATTAAGTCTTAACAAAGAATTTCTTTCAAAAGTCTATTATTCTGATTTTGGTTCATAACAAGCCAACAACCATTCAAGCAGCACGACAAGTGAAGTAGTCCATTATTCTGATTTAGGTTCATAACAGGCCAACAACTATTCAAGGGAAACAATGCACTTATGTGATTGTTCAAAAAGCATAGAAGTTTGGCCAACTTTAACAATCGCGAGCTTCATCTTCGTCCATCCTCTTCGAATACGAGAAGCAGTTGGGGTTGTCATTATCTTTTTCTCATTGCGGAGGGGGGGGGTAGGGGTGATCTGGGTGTAAATTTTGCAAATATAAAATATTTGAGGGTATATATAAAAACACAAT
>NC_033796.1:72106575-72109409 GCF_001876935.1 Asparagus officinalis
GGTTATGCGTGGGGGTAGGAAAATCTCAACCTGAGAGAATTTGAGGGTAATTTCGCATATACCATACAAAGATCTGGGTGTTAATTTTGCAAATATAAAAGATTTGAGGGGTATATATGTGAAAAATCCATGAAAACATTTTACATCATTGGTCCATTAAATCTAAACACAATCTTAGTAATTTCCACCAAGCTCAAACCGATCCCTCACTCCTGATAGTTTTTTTTCTTTGTGTAAACAACCTAGCCCCCTTTCCTTGACCCTTCACCACTTCCTCTAACTATTGCCGTTCAACACCTTTTTTCCCCTTGCTGTTTTGTTGTTAATGTGTCATTAGTTACTACCTCAAATACTCTGACGAGTCTACAAAACTTCAACATATAAAATGTAGGTAACAGAAGATAATTTTTTGTGTTTCTTCTTTATGATGTTAGTTAATTGTTATTATCAATATTAAACCTAAAACTATCTCATCCTCTTCTTTTCCTCTATTTAAAGTGGTAAAGGGCTTTTTTAATATTGGTTCCATAAATCTTTACTATTTCAAAATTAATCCTTCAAATAATTGAAATTGCTATATAGTCCATTGAATCCTACTAGTTATTTCATTTAGTATCTTTATTAGTTATTTCACCTTAATTGTTGACTCAGATTGGGTTAGTTGGTAGCGCACACATGTCGAGTGACATTTCTACCCTAAATGAGTTGTTCCTTGCTCAAAACCCTAAAAAATTCAAAGAAACATGTTTAAAGAAGGGGGTTTAAACATGTTTAGAAACTCAGATATGGGATTTAGACAGGTAAAGAGGTGAATTTTGGTTTGGAGTAACTTAAACAAAGGGGTATAACAGAAAATCCATCGAAAAAAGCTAAAACTTAAATGAATTGTTATTCCCAAACCAAACAGTAGCTAATTACGTGGACTAGTGGACTAATTTGAAATAGCTAGTAGGATACAAGTGACCAATATCGAGGGACTAAATAGCAATTTCAATGACTCAAGCGAGTAATTTCAAAATATTAAAGATACAAGTGACTAACATCGGAAAAACACCCCAAAAATTTTATACTCTGCCAAATCTTGTACCTAGAGCTACTTCCGGCAAATCTTTTGGTAAAAATAAAGCCCAACGTATTGTGCCACATTGGAAAAATATAAAACATATGTCTGTAGTATCTTCTTATGGATATATTATCATATTAAAGTGGCTTAGCTGTTCTGGTACTCAAATTGCTTTGGTGCTCTCTACTATATTTTTATAAACACTTTAAGGCTCTATTTTGCAACTTAATAGAAATCAGGCTAGCCATGTTTTATTTTTTAACCATGTCAGAATTGGACCTAGGTGGGGAGTGGTCCAATTATAACCTGATTAAGAGGCTTAAAAATAAACTAAAATAAGTTCGGCCAGCGCTGGCCCAACTTTTACCAAGCACAACTATATTAAAACTGGATCAGGTTTAAACCTGGTCTAGTTTTAGTGGTTTACCAAACTAGCCCCTTATGCTCACAAGTCACCATTTTATAGAATGCATTTTCTTACCCAATTGGAGACCTACCATCCTCCTTCCTGAAAATGTTTTTTTGCACTTATTTCTTGGATATTTCATTCTTTTAGCTATGATGCTCACATGTGAATTTTTTTCTTTACTGATAGTTCCTACTTTTCTTGTATCAATTCCTAGACTTTGCAGTCCCTCGGTGATTATGACGAAGCTGCAATTATTTCTTCAACAAAATTCAGCTTCTTTTGGCTGCCTTTTCTTCCATTTCAGAAATTTCTCCAATTTGTAGTAAGTGCAAGTTTATGTACTGTGTAAGAACAAACATAAACAGCTCCTGCCTCTTCCCCAGTTCGTGGGCAATAGTTCCGAAAGTTGGTTCATATTGTCACTTACTATTACCATCTTGTTTAAGCATGAAGTTTTCAAAATTTTAGTGTTCAAATATGTGCTGCAATTGTGAAAAGATATCTAGAAATTAAGAATCTATAATAAAGTTAATATCTTCTTTGTTCTAGCATGTGATATCAACATCCGTTCAAGCAAACCAGGACAACTGTAATCCGTATTGTTTGCTGATCCTTTCTTCAGCAGTACTCATCTTTACTGTGCACATTAACATGTTTTATGCAAAATAAGCTTTTCGTACAAGATTATCAATGAGATTTGCTGGATAATTTAGCACAGTGCTGATGTAAAGAACAATTATTACCATCTTGTAAACACTTGGCTGCACATGGACAACAGAGGCATCTAATAGTTTTAGGTCTAGCACATAAACCCGATAGAAAATTTATAAGGGGACGAGAAAATTTTAACAAAAGTGGTCTAAGATTTCAGTCCTTATATCGTAATAGTTTTAGCTTTTGAGCCAAAAGAAACTGATACGAGTCGCTGTGCGAGCACTCTTGATCGCGGAATTATCAAGAGTGGGTAAAGAAGAAAACGACTGAAGAACACAAGAGTTATAATTAGGGCGAAGGAAAATACCTTCTCTAGATTATGAGAATCAATTGGATTTACAAAATCTCTCTCTCACAATCTCTCTAGATCAAAGAACAACCTCCCTGATCTCTTTTCTGATTACAAACTGAGTTCCTAACCCTAGAAAAGTCGTGTTTCTATTTATACTAAACAGAAATCCCAACTGGAGCAGGAAACAGACCCAGGCCCGTAACCGCTACGCGGTCGATCGCAGTGCCCAAGGCGGTCGACCGGTCAGAACGTCGAAATCTGGGAAATCGATTACAGGGTTTTCCGGTCGATCGCAGCGCCACCTTCGGTCGACCGCTCTCAGTCCCGAGACATAGTCTGGGTCTGTGCACTAAGCG
>NC_033796.1:72110348-72135573 GCF_001876935.1 Asparagus officinalis
CTGAATCGGTCCACCACAACGTACAAATAGTCATGCCCGCGCTTCGTAGTTGGCAACCCTCCTAGAAAATCCATAGAAATGCTCTCCCACGGCCTAGAAGGAACCGGTAATGGTAGGTACAATCCCCTCTTTCTGTTAGAAGGCTTCGAAATACAACATAACTTACACCCTCCAACATACTTGGTCACATCATCAAGCATCCGTGGCCAAAACACATGTCGCCGTAGATTGAGAAGCGTTTTCTGAATGCCAAAATGCCCTTGCACACGCGAGGTATGTGCTTCCCGAATCCACTGCAACCTATCACCATCCTCCGGAATGCATAGTGATGCCCCACGATACAATAAGCCATCATCTCCAAGTGCATACTCCCCCCTTCGACCAGCCTTCGCCTGCTCAAACACACTACCGAAGTCCCTACTAGATGCATACAGCTGTACATACTCCAAAGGAACCAAGGGCTGAATACGCGTCGCCACCAACAACGACCTTATCGGTGGGCGAGATAACATATCGGCCAACTTGTTCGTCGCCCCCTTCTTGTACCTAATAATGATGTTGAAAGCCATCAAATAGGACATCCACTTCATGTGTCGTGCCTGCTGTAGCTTTGTCTGGGCATGTAAGAACTCCAACGGCTTATGATCCGAATGCACGACCACCTCCTTCCCTAACAAGTACACCCTCCAATGCTTAATTGCTTGATATAGTGCATAGAACTCCTTGTCGTAGGTTGGGTAGTTCGCAATAGCACCCGAAAACTTCTCAGAATGGTATTCCACCGGTTTCCCATCCTGAGTCAACACCGCGCCCATCGCATAATTAGACGCGTCGGTCTCTACCTCGAAAGTCCGCTGCAAATTCGGCAATGCCAACACCGGTGCCTCCGAGATCTTTCTTTTTAGCAACTGAAAAGCCTCCTCATGCGTCCTTCCCCACTCAAACTGAACTTTAGCCTTTGTGAGGCCATGTAACGGTGCCGCATAAGTCGAAAAATGTCGAATGAACTTGCGCAAATACTGGCAAGCCCCCATGAAGCTCCTCACCTCAGTCACTGTCTTCGGCGTCGGCCACTTTGTGATCACCTCCACCTTGCCTGGATCTATCCTCCGCTGGCCCTTCCCTACGATGAAGCCGAGATACACCAACTCGTCCTTCCCGAACTCGCACTTTTTCCCGTTGAGCTTCAGCTGTCCGTCCTGCAACACTCCAAACACCTTCTCCACATGAACGAGATGCTCCTCCCAAGTCCTGCTGTACACCAAGATATCATCAAGGTAAACTATCACAAAATCCTCTATAAAGGGTCGCAACAAATCATTCATAAGCATCATAAAGGTAGCCGGAGCATTGCAGAATCCAAACGGCATCACCAACCACTCAAACAGGCCTTGCTTGGTCTTGAACGCAGTCTTCCAAGTGTCTTCCTCCCGAATCCTCACCTGATGGTAACCAGACTTCAAATCCAGCTTCGTGAAAAACCTCGCTCCCTCCAACTGGTCCATAAGATCATCGATCCGCGGTAATGGGTAGCGATTCTTGATGGTTATCTTGTTAAGCGCCCGGTAATCTACGCACATGCGCCAACCTCCATCCTTTTTGGGCACCAACAACACTGGTGACCCGCAAGGCGAACAACTCGGCACACTCCTGTCTCCAAGAGCTCCTGAACCTGCTTCTTGATCTCCTCGGACTCCAGTACTGATGTACGGTATAGGCCTATGTTAGGTAAGGAACTCTCCCCGGTCAACATAATCTCATGCTCTACACCTCGACGTGGCGGTAGTCCCGTGATCTCTGAAAACAAGTCCGCATACTTGACCTTCAACTTGTCAAGATCTCCCTCCTGGCGCTTGCTCAAGGTAGACAAGCACATCCTACTCAGCTGCTCTTCATACGGCCGAATGAACAATAAAACGAACTTCCTGCCCGCGTTCACCAACCTCTTAGCCTGAGTCACTGTCACCAAGCTCGTCTCCTGTGGAAGAGATGCCGAACGAAAAATGAATTGCTCGCCATTCTTGGTGAACGTATACTTTTGGGCTCGCCGATCATATACTGCGTATCTATCCCACAAATAAGGGTTGCCCAAAATAACTTGGCAAACATCCAACGGAACCACGTCGCATGTGACCTCGTCAATATACGACTCGTGGAGTGCAAATCTGAATGAACACTGGTTCACTACACTCAATCCCGCCTCCTTCTGAATCCACCCTAATGGATAGGGCTTTGGATGCTTCACCGTCTTCAATCCCAGCTTCTGTACTAATGCCTCAGATATCAGATTTTTCTGACTCCCTGGATCTACAATAGCATCCACTAAGCTGGTCTTGACCTGCAATTTCAGAACAAAGAGCTGCTCCCTCGGGTCGTCATCTTCTTTGGTGGCCTGCTTCCCCGCCATAAGGTTGAGACTGCTATTGGGTTCGGTCATCCCGGGAACCTCCTTCGGACCCTGTGCTATTACGTACGCCTTCTTCTCCTCCTTCTTCTTCAACCCTTTTGGCTTCAGATGAGGATACTTATCCCAGCAACGATCAGCCACATGTCCTGTCTGCTTGCAGTGATTGCATGTCAATCCTGCTTTCCCCGAGTCAACCTTCTTCTTCTCATCCTTAGACTGAGAGCCACCCGTCTTGCTCCCCGATGGTTTGGAATCCCCCTTTGTCTCATTGCCCTTCTTCTGCCGGCCCTCAATGGCAATGGCCTTCACACTCGCCTCTGCGATGGTTTCTACTGAAAACAGCTTCATCTCCTTCCGGATGTAATCATTCAGACCCGCCATGTACTTCATGAAGATGGGATACTCGTCTGTTGCGATGTTTAGAACCATCGCCTGCTGCTGGAACTCCGTCGTGTACTCTTGAACGGTCTGATTAAACTTCTGGCGTAAGCCGTACCACTTGTACCAACACTCCTCAAGGAACCCTACTGGATAGAACTGTTTACGAAGTAGTTCCTTGAACTTGTTCCACGACGCCGCTTTCCTCTCCTGTTTGCAATAGGATTTCCACCACGTCAAAGCGTGCCCGGAAAGCTTCAATGTCGCGAACACTATCTTCTCCTTGGACGAATATCCGTAGAGAGTGAAGTACATCTCCATACGTTCGATCCAATCATCAAGCTTCTCCACGTTGATACTCCCATCATAAACAGGAATCTCAACCTTGAAGTCAATCTTCAGATTTTGGTAGTTGTTCTTACCCCCTTGATGTCCAACGGTCTTGACAATCTCAGTCTCCCCCTCTGAATCAGATTCCTCGTGTTCCTCGTCGGATTCGACGAGTTTCTTCTTGCCCTTCGAAGAAGATTCCTCCTTTTTGTCACCTCCGTTGATTAGACCCACGAGTTGGGTAAGAGTCGTCCCGATCGTCTCAATCTGTCTCTCCATGGCATCAAGTCTCGCTGAATTATCTGCTTCAGTCATCTTCTCCTTCCTTAATTTCTGGACTCCCTCCAAAGAAATAAGGATCTCGCCAAGCTTCTTGTACTGTGAGCGAGTAAGGACCATACACAGGTTCCCCCTTCACAGGATCTAGGTGCTCTGATACCAACTTGATACGAGTTGCCGTGCGAGCACTCTTGATCGCGGAATTATCAAGAGTGGGTAAAGAAGAAAACGACAGAAGAACACAAGAGTTGAATTAGGGCGAAGGAAAATACCTTCTCTAGATTATGAGAATCAATTGGATTTTACAAATCTCTCTCTCACAATCTCTCTAGATCAAAGAACAACCTCCCTGATCTCTTTTCTGATTACAAACTGAGTTCTAAACCCTAGAAAAGTCGTGTTTCTATTTATACTAAACAGAAATCCCAACTGGAGCAGGAAACAGACCCAGGCCCGGATCCGCGACGCGGTCGACCGCAGTGCCCAAGTCGGTCGACCGGTCAGAACGACGAAATCTGGAAAATCGATTACAGGGTTCTCCGGTCGACCGCAGTGCCACCATCGGTCGACCGATCTCAGTCCCGAGACACAGTTGGGGTCCGTGCACGATGCGGTCGACCGCCGTGACCACGCCGGTCGACCGGACAGAGCCCAACTGTAATTTCTGCAGTTTTGATGAATCCTTTCGACTTCGTTGCTTCCAATGGCCTCGTCCACGACTCCTCTACTCTATTCTCAAGATACCATGAGAATCATCTATCCTCAAGCTCCCATGAGGATCGCTAAGCTCCCAAAGAGAAGATACACCCGTATCATATTTTTCTAGGTAAAAGATGTAGAAGCTCAAATATTTCTCCCCTGGTTAGCCTTGGCGGTGCCGGTCTATTTTTTCGATTGTCGCGAACTTTCCTACTAATTTTCTAAACTTGTGCCCTGTAGGCAACCATCTTCTGTGTTGCTAATAACAGAACTTACGGCTATACTTCAGGAATTTTTCCTCATAGTATCACATACAAACCAGACAAGTAATCTGACCCTTCATCGACCATCCAGACAGGTTAGTTTATGCCGGGAAGTCATTAATTGTCCATATTACTATTGCCCACATACAAAAAGACTCCTTACCATAAGTATCATAAATGCTGACACCTTCTTCCCAGAGAAGTTTCAGGTCATCAATTAATGGTTGAAGGAAAACATCGATGTCATTTCCAAGAGAATATCTTCTAGGGATCAAGAGTGACAGTATCATGTACGGTTGCTTCATGCACATCGACGGTGGCAGGTTATACGGTGTCAACAACACTGGCCAGGTAGACCAAGCGGAGCTCATTAATCCAAACGGATTAAATCCGTCGCTAGCAAGCCCCAACCTAATATTCCAAGACTCCTTATCAAAGTCAGGGTATATACGATCAATGTGCTTCTATGCCTCACCGTCAGCAGGATGTCTTAGTCTCCCGTCCTCTTTACGGTCGGTCGAGTGCCATTACATATTTTCAGCCAGCTCGACAAACATATAAAACCTCTACAACCTAGGAATAATTGAAAAATATCAGAGAACCTTCGCAGGGATTCTGCTTTGCTTATTGGATGCACTGCCTTCGGATGTGTTCATAGCTTCTCCTTTCCAGCGTGATACATGACATGTCAGACATTCCTCCAGAGCTTCATTTCCCTTATTGCACAGGATGCAGTCGTTAGGACATGCGTCTATCTTCTTGTAATCAAGCCCCAGCGTATCAACAATCTTTTGGGCTTTTTTATAGGTTGCGGGGATGCTTTTCTCACCACCTGTAAGACTTTCCTCAGCAAATCTAATAACATCTCGAAATGTGTAACAACCATCCCACTAAGTATTTGGATATGAACAAGCTTCAACATTAAAAAAAGCCTTGTGAACTCCTTACACCCCTCGTATAACGGTGACTCGTTTTCTTCAACAAGTCTCATCAATCGATCTACAACTTAAAACATATTAGTAGTGTTGACATCACTAACCGACAACACGACAAGAATATCTTCTAACATATCAGTCATGTCAACTGTCATATTGCTGACTTCAATGAACTCTTCCTCTGATTGCATCACCGGGACGCCTTCACCGTGATGACTCCAAAATACATAAGAGCTATCAAATTCATTGATTGACAGATGAAAACTTACATCACTCCTAGTGAGCATTTTACCGTTCCTGCAATTCTTACAAGGATAGAAAATCGACCCGCTTACAAATAGTCATGCCCGCGCTTCGTAGTCGGCAACCCTCCTAGAAAATCCATAGAAATGCTCTCCCACGGCCTAGAAGGAACCGGTAATGGTAGGTACAATCCCCTCTTTCTGTTAGAAGGCTTCGAAATACAGCATAACTTACACCCTCCAACATACTTGGTCACATCATCAAGCATCCGTGGCCAAAACACATGTCGTCGTAGATTGAGAAGCGTTTTCTGAATGCCAAAATGCCCTTGCACACGCGAGGTGTGCGCTTCCCGAATCCACTGCAACCTATCACCATCTTCCGGAATGCATAGTGATGTCCCACGATACAACAAGCCATCTTCTCCAAGTGCATACTCCCCCCTTCGACCAGCCTTCGCCTGCTCAAACACACTACCAAAGTCCCTACTAGATGCATACAGCTGTACATACTCCAAAGGAACCAAGGGCTGAATACGCGTCGCCACCAATAAAGACCTTATCGGCGGACGAGATAACATATCGGCCAACTTGTTCGTCGCCCCCTTCTTGTACCTAATAATGATGTTGAAAGCCATCAAATACGACATCCACTTCATGTGCCGTGCCTGCTGTAGCTTTGTCTGGGCATGTAAGAACTCCAACGGCTTGTGATCCGAATGCACGACCACCTCCTTCCCTAACAAGTACACCCTCCAATGCTTAATTGCTTGATATAGTGCATAGAACTCCTTGTCGTAGGTTGGGTAGTTCGCAATAGCACCCGAAAACTTCTCAGAATGGTATTCCACTGGTTTCCCATCCTGAATCAACACCGCGCCCATCGCATAATTAGACGCGTCGGTCTCTACCTCGAAAGTCCGCTGCAAATTCGGCAATGCCAATACCGGTGCCTCCGAGATCTTTCTTTTTAGCAACTGAAAAGCCTCCTCATGCGTCCTTCTCCACTCAAACTGAACTTTAGCCTTTGTGAGGCTATGTGCCGCATAAGCCGAAAAATGTCGAATGAACTTGCGCAAATACTGGCAAGCCCCCATGAAGCTCATCACCTCAGTCACTGTCTTCGGCGTCGGCCACTTTGTGATCACCTCCACTTTGCCTGGATCTATCCTCCGCTGGCCCTTCCCTACGATGAAGCCGAGATACACCAACTCGTCCTTCCCGAACTCGCACTTTTTCCCGTTGAGCTTTAGCTGTCCGTCCTGCAATACTTCAAATACCTTCTCAAGATGAACGAGATGCTCCTCCCAAGTCCTGCTGTACACCAAGATATCATCAAGGTAAACTATCACAAAATCCTCTATAAAGGGTCGCAACAAATCATTCATAAGCATCATAAAGGTAGCCGGAGCATTGCAGAATCCAAACGGCATCACCAACCACTCAAACAGGCCTTGCTTGGTCTTGAACGCAGTCTTCCAAGTGTCTTCCTCCCGAATCCTCACCTGATGGTAACCAGACTTCAAATCCAGCTTCGTGAAAAACCTCGCTCCCTCCAACTGGTCCATAAGATCATCGATCCGCGGTAATGGGTAGCGATTCTTGGCCCGGTAATCCACGCACATGCGCCAACCTCCATCTTTTTTGGGCACCACCAACACTGGTGACCCGCAAGGTGAACAACTCGGCATAATCACTCCCGTCTCCAAGAGCTCCTGAACCTGCTTCTTGATCTCCTCGGACTCCAGTACTGATGTACGGTATAGGCCTATGTTAGGTAAGGAACTCTCCCCGGTCAACATAATCTCATGCTCTACACCTCTACGCGGTGGTAGCCCCGTGATCTCCGAAAACAAGTCCGCATACTTGACCTTCAACCTGTCAAGATCTCCCTCCTGGCGCTTGCTCAAGGTAGACAAGCACATCCTACTCAGCTGCTCTTCATACGGCCGAATGAACAATAAAACGAACTTCCTGCCCACGTTCACCAACCTCTTAGCCTGAGTCACTGTCACCAAGCTCGTCTCCTGTGGGAGAGATGCTGAACGAAAAATGAATTGCTCGCCATCCTTGTTGAACGTGTACTTTTGGGCTCGCCGATCATATACTGCGTATCTATCCCACAAATAAGGATTGCCCAAAATAACTTGGCAAACATCCAACGAAACCACGTCGCATGTGACCTCGTCAATATACGACTCATGGAGTGCAAATCTGAATGAACACTGGTTCACCACACTCAATCCCGCCTCCTTCTGAATCCACCCTAATGGATAGGGCTTCGGATGCTTCACCGTCTTCAATCCCAGCTTCTGTACTAATGCCTCAGATATCAGATTTTTCTGACTCCCTGGATCTACAATAGCATCCACTAAACTGGTCTTGACCTGCAATTTCAGAACAAAGAGCTGCTCCCTCGGGTCGTCATCTTCTTTAGTGGCCTGTTTTCCCGCCATAAGGTTGAGACTGCTATTGGGTTCGGTCATCCCGGGAACCTCCTTCGGACCCTGTGCTATCACGTACGCCTTCTTCTCCTCCTTCTTCTTCAATCCTTTAGGCTTCAGATGAGGATACTTATCCCAGCAACGATCAGCCACATGCCCTGTCTGCTTGCAGGGATTACATGTCAATCCTGCCTTCCCCGAGTCAACCTTCTTCTTCTCATCCTTAGACTGAGAGCCACCCGTCTTGCTCCCCGATGGTTTGGAATCCCCCTTTGTCTCAGATCAGCCACATGTCCTGTCTGCTTGCAGTGATTGCATGTCAATCCTGCTTTCCCCGAGTCAACCTTCTTCTTCTCATCCTTAGACTGAGAGCCACCCGTCTTGCTCCCCGATGGTTTGGAATCCCCCTTTGTCTCATTGCCCTTCTTCTGCCGGCCCTCAATGGCAATGGCCTTCACGCTCGCCTCTGCGATTGTCTCCACTGAAAACAGCTTCATCTCCTTCCGAATGTAATCATTCAGACCCGCCATGTACTTCATGAAGATGGGATACTCGTCTGTTGCGATGTTTAGAACCATCGCCTGCTGCTGGAACTCCGTCGTATACTCCTGAACGGTCTGATTAAACTTTTGGCGCAAGCCATACCACTTGTACCAACGCTCCTCAAGGAACCCCACTGGATAGAACTGTTTCCGTAGTAGCTCCTTGAACTTGTTCCACGACGCCGCTTTCTTCTCCTGTTTGCAATAGGATTTCCACCACGTCAACGCGTGCCCTGAAAGCTTCAATGTCAATATCCATAGAGAGTGAAGTACATGTCCATACGTTCGATCCAATCATCAAGCTTCTCCACGTTGATACTCCCATCATAAACAGGAATCTCAACCTTGAAGTCAATCTTCAGATTCTGGTAATGATTCTTACCCCCTTGATGTCCAGTAGTCTTGACAATCTCAGTCTCCCCCTCTGAATCAGATTCCTCGTGCTCTTCGTAGGATTCGACGAGTTTCTTCTTACCATTCGAAGAAGATTCCTCCTTTTTATCACCTCCGTTGATTAGACCCACGAGTTGAGTAAGAGTCGTCCCGATCGTCTCAATCTGCTTCTCCATGGCATCAAGTCTTGTTGAATTATCTGCTTCAGACATCTTCTCCTTCCTTAATTTCTGGACCCCCTCCGAGGAATTAAGGATCTCGCCAAGCTTCTTGTACTGTGAGCGAGTAAGGACCATACACAGTTCCCCCCTTCACAGGATCTAGTGCTCTGATACCAACTTGATACGAGTCGCCGTGCGAGCACTCTTGATCGCGGAATTATCAAGAGTGGGTAAAGAAGAAAACGACTGAAGAACACAAGAGTTATAATTAGGGCGAAGGAAAATACCTTCTCTAGATTATGAGAATCAATTGGATTTATAAAATCTCTCTCTCACAATCTCTCTAGATCAAAGAACAACCTCCCTGATCTCTTTTCTGATTACAAACTGAGTTCCTAACCCTAGAAAAGTCGTGTTTCTATTTATACTAAACAGAAATCCCAACTGGAGCAGGAAACAGACCCAGGCCCATAACCGCTACGCGGTCGACCGCAGTGCCCAAGGCGGTCGACCGGTCAGAACGTCGAAATCTGGGAAATCGATTACAGGGTTTTCCGGTCGACCGCAGCGCCACCTTCGGTCGACCGCTCTCAGTCCCGAGACATAGTCTGGGTCTGTGCACTAAGCGGTCGACCGCCGCGACCAATCCGGTCGACCGGTCAGAGCCCAACTGTAATTCCTGCAGTTTTGACGAATCCTTCGACTTTGTTGCTTCCAATGGCCTCTTCCACGACTCCTCTACTCTATTCTCAAGATATCATGAGAATCATCTATCCTCAAGCTCCCATGAGGATCGCTAAGCTCCCGAAGAGAAGATACACCCGTATCAGAAACGGTCACATGTATTGAACATACTGATTCAATTTGTGCTTGTCAGCTGAAATCATCAATGTGTTCACCTACAAAACTTCAAGTCTCATATTTGGCCAAATATCCAAAATCCGAAATTGGTGCATGGATTTGTAATCTTATGCTGATGGATGAACTAAAAACCTAGGGATATGATATATCTGATGAATTAAGTAATGAAGGTTTTAGTCATGTAGGAATAGCTAAGTCATCTGTCAAAGGAAAGAACAAATTGCAGAAAGAAGCCCTCATGGACATAAGATGTATGTTGTATATGCTCGCAGAACCAGCAAGAGGTAGGATCATCATTACTAGAATCCTTACCAAGTCATAGTTAATCAGCGTAAACAAAGACCGAGAATTTTATTCAATTACAACTCTAAACACTGCAGTGAAATCATCAGCAACAAATGCATTAACTTTCTGGAGCAACTCCAGAAGGTTCAGGAGCAACTTCTGAAGTTGAATGCCCGTGTGGTGCATGTGTTATCTTCTCGCTTGATCCCCACATGCTCGATGCAATTATATCGTCCTTGGCCATCAATCTTGAAAACTCTTCATGATCATATTCTACCTTATTCTTTCCTCCGAACTCCACAGGAAGAATCTCAATATCGAAGGTTTTGTGCATCAGTTCCAGGCTCTCTTCGTTCTTTGGATACACAAATTTCACCTTATGAAAGGTTTTCGCGTCCAAGAAGTACTTGACAATCTTTACATCGAGAATAAAAAAACAATAGAAAGATGTCATTCAATCATGTTTTTTTAAATTACTTTTCTGCAAATTTCACAAAACTACTGAGGTTTTGCACAAAAATATCAAGACCTAATTTCATTAAAGAAAAGTACCACTAACTTTTAGAAAATTACTTAATGAAATCAATCACTATATTAAAAAGTCTAAGATATCCCTCACACTAAAGAGAGTGACACAGTAACTTAATGAAGTAAATGAGGAATATATATATATATATATATATAGCAAGAGAGAGAGGAAAACTTGTGTCAACTTAAGTTGATAGTAAAAAATTATTCACCAAACTTTTTAGCCACTCATATTACCTAGGGATCCTTGCATGATATGAAAATATTTTTTATATTAATAAATGCGTGGCTAGGAAGTTTGGTGGACATCAATTTAAGTTGATAGGAGTCTTACTCTCTCTCTCTCTCTCTCTCTCTCTCTATATATATATATATATATATATATATATATATATATGAGAAAAACTTATGTCAACTTAAGTGGACGTCCACTAAGTTTCTTATCCATTGATGATTACTTGATTGAGCTATATTGTAGATGATCCGCTCCATTGAACTTGATCTACATATTCTAAAACCCCAACACACCAAATTTGGGGTGAACCCGTCGTGGTTTGACCCTTTATCCACTCGTATTAATTTTAACAGTTTCAAATGAATAGAACTTTTTACATGGCTAGACGGAGGGTCAAACCACGACGGGTTCACCCCAAATTTGGTGTGTTGGGGGTTTAGAATATGTAGATCAAAGTTTGTGGTGTTATACTCTAATAAAAATAGTTGGTAATTTTTCTGCAGAAGCCCAAATAGATCATTGTAAATTCAAGCTTGTGGTGTTTTCCTCTAATGAAAATAGTTGGTATTTTCCTGCAGAACCCCAAATAGATAATTGTAGTTTCGTTAAATTCACACATTTACTTTTAGGTGCAAATAGGAAATGTCATTGAGGAAAAAGGAATTTACCTTCCAAAAGGTTTCAAAAATTCTTGGAGGATTATAAAGGAATGCAGCGGACAGCCTCTCAGGATAGTGACTTTGCAGAATGTTTATGGATTCTCGAGCTGTCTTTATAGGAACAGACATGCTCAATGACCATCCACTGAAATCTATCAACCACACCATTTGCTCTTGGCCCTCAGATAGATTCAAAATTGCATTCTCTATGAGATATACCAGATGACGGAGTTGATTGTCATGTGATGATGTATTCTGTAAAATGAAAATAAAAATCTCCATCAGAACTCTATTTTCACCAATTTGACTATCAGAACTTTGAAGGGGAAAAAACTGTCCAATATGCACAAACCTGTTTTCCAGGCCTCAGTACAAGAACTGTTCTTCCTTCTCGATCCTGGAAATTTGCACGGTACACTTTTCCAGTTTCACCTTCACTAGCAACCTCATGCTGGGGGAAGTAAAACATATAACTAAGTAATATTTAATGATTATTAGGGCTTTAAGAGGTGTTTATTACAGATAAACCGCCTATCACAATCAACATATTACCCTGTAGTTATATTGTTGCAAATAGGTTCCTGAGTGAAATTTTTTGATCCTTTTCAGGGGGTCTATCTGCAACAATTACGATTTTCACTCAGAGCATCTATCCACAACTATAGAACTCTTTCAGGGGGTCTTTATGGAACAAGAGAACAACAGAGGTATTAAGTTCAATTTGGTGGTAGTACAGGCCCTTCAGGGCATATTTCCACAATTAACCATTTACAACTGATGCAAACTTACCCAGCGAATCTCCTCTGGCTTATAGGTTGATCTCCACTTAAGTGTCTCTTCCAACATCTTTCTTGCCTTGTCAACATTCCAATTGCGAGCTTCTAAGTATCGCCTCAGGCATGCATCAGTGCAAAATTGCAGGCTACGGACAGATAAGGGTCCAATAGCAGATTTTAGCTCATTGATCTGTTCATGAAAACAATAAAGACACTTTTCTGTAAGGTGAATGTCCGTCTCAATCATGTCAATGGAACTTAAAACAAGGTACGGTGCAAATTAGCCCCCTAATAAGCTTAATGAAGAAAAGTATGAGGCACTAAGAACTTTACAATTCTTAGTAAGGAAAATGCAAATGGCATGGTAAATCCATAGTGATCATAGAATCAATTATGAAGCGAGTGGGGATTGAAAAACAAATGGTAACATGTAAGTATGAAACATAAATTTTTACCTTGTGCATCTAAATGATTATTTTTCATGCATACGTTAAACAAAACTAAGTTAATTTACTCTTTTAAGTATTCAGGATAGGATATATCTGGTGGAAGGAGACCATGGGAGGCCCTCCTATCCTAGAAAGAATTTGGCAGTTCAGTTGTTATATAAGGGTATTTGTGGGGGGAAAAAGATTTATGACATTTTTATAGCTTAGGTTTCAATAAGGTGAAAAGAGGAAGAGCCTGAAAACTGAAGCTAAATTCCATAAAGGGAAGGTCTAAATAGATTGAGATCAAATTGCAATTAAAGTAAAGTTACAATTCTTCATCAACAAACTTCTAGTGTGAAAAGAAAGGTGATTTATGGAATTTTTATCTTCCACTTGACAGATAAATTGAAATATTTTCTAACTTATAAATGAAAACGTTGAAATGGATTAATAATCTTCCACTTATACTTCCTCCTCCATAGTTCAACTATCTCACATCTAGTAATCATACTCAGGCAACGACCATACTTCCCAACAAAAAAAAGGGGATAAAAAAGAAAAAGCAATCATGCTCTATTAACTCTGAAACATGCATCTCATCAGACCCATTAATCATAACTGAATGTCTCATTCTGAATTTCTCGATGATATAAGAAAACCTCAAGGAATGCAGTGAGTTCTTTCAAATTTCTACAATGTAATTAGAGTGTCATGCTCATGCATCTCATCAGACCCATTACTCGTAACTGAATGTCTCATATTCTGAATTTCTCGATGATATAAGAAAGCCTCAAGGAATGCAGTGAGTTCTTTCGAATTTCTACAATGTAATTAGAGTGTCATGCATTCAAACTAACCATGGTTGGATATAGCAATTTCTATTTACCTTTGCTGCCTTTTGAACGGTCTCGTCCTCCTGGACAGCCTGAGAGCTGTGCTTCCACCTGAACATGACGACCACTTCTCCTGTTCAAACTATTTCATGTTTCATAGAGGCTTAGATAAAAGTAGGAGACTTAATCCATACAACACGCATTGCTGAAAAAAAAAATTATATATATCAAAAGACAAATTCTGGTTAAGTTTATGGTGCCACAAAGCAATAGTCCCTTTTCTATTGTCCTCGCCATCACCTTAATTATATGAGCCTATTTTTCCATATAAATAGGATTGTCGATGATGTACGATTCCAATTAAGGAACTGAAATATTGGTTAAGTGGTACTACCACAGTTCAACTTATGTAAACTCTGATGTTTGGTGCTGACTGCAATTATTGGCAACACAAGTGGTGCCTACTGATCATGCAATTTAAGCTTACACATAAAACCAAAAAGTGACACCATAAACTCTAATTATTATCATTTTCATGATAGTAATCATCAACGACCTTTCTTATAAAATGTGGATCACAAGGCTCCATCAAAGCTTTTTGACAGCGTGTAACAACCTAGCGCCATTCACTACAAGAAAATTACGGACATCAAAGATGCTTATGATAACAACAAAGCAACTTTTAGGTAGTTAAACCAAGGAGAGCACAACTGAAATTTTTGAAAGCAAGTCCTGAAGAATAACAATCAAATACTGGACAAACATTACATAAAGAAGGGAAACCAAGAACATCAAAACTAATAAGTTTCATCTCTAAACCACAATATAAGCCAAATGCCAACATTTAATAGAATCCTACTTAAAAGTGTTAGCTGTGATCCTAATTTTCTCAACTGGAGTGGCTTTTGTTAAGAACTAGAATCAAAGGTAAACATCTATAAGCTTAACGACATCAGTTATATTTGCAAGACTTGATGATCATCAGTTGCTGTTGCATTCTAGATATGGAACCATCAACGTATATAGTCTTCTTGTAGATTTTGCTTAAATTTTGGATAAAAAGATTATACGTAAACGAAACTTTTGTCATTAAAGAAAAAAGATCACATAAGATATAATAAATTCATATGAATAGTGGCTTCCATAATAAGGGCTGCTTGAATTAGAGAATGGAAAAACATGAAAAAGGGGAAAGTAAAAAAAAAAAAAAGCTGATTTTGCTCAATTTTGTAGCAACATGTAAGACTGTGATCTAAAATACCTACAAATCTCATACAATTACCAAAAAGTAAAATCAAGAAAGGAGGGAGAGGAACTTAGTCCTCCATCCATATTCAGTTACCAACACCAAAGGTCAGCATCTAAACAACTTCTACAAACAAATAAGCAATCACATCCATAAAAAAAAAGTCTTTTTTTTGGTACTGTAAAAGTTCCATTCTCCACGATTACAACACGCATTCCTGATCAAAAGGGCACTCATGAACAAATTTTAAAACAGTTTTTTTAAAAAAAAAACAAAAATTAGAATTCTGGAATCCCCACATCAGATTGAGCAATTAAACCAGAGTAAAGATTTCAGCAAACAATACAAGCATCCAATCGACAAAGAGCCACAAAGGGTCTGTTTTAGGGAGAGAAGAGGCACACCTGTGAGCACCGCAGCAGGCTAGAGAGAGAGAGAGAGAGAGAGAGAGAGAGACAGAGATCTTATGTTTTGTTTGGGTTGAAGAAGTAAATGAACCGTACGATCGAGGTTGGTGCAGTGCTCGTGCTTTCAGGGACTAATAATTAATGGAGGAGGAGATGAAAGCATAGAAGAGGGCAAAAGAGCAGGAGGAAAAATCTATTTGCTTTTTTTACTTTTATTTCCTCTCTCTGTTACTCTTTCTCTCTCTCTCTCTCATCAGTGGTCAATGCTTTCCTTATTTTCTCTATTCTTCCTTGTTTTACCCCCACACTGTCCCCTTACTTTCTTCTCTCTGCTTTGTTGTCCGAATTCCTGCCCTTGGGGTATTAATGGGCTCAATTGGGCTCGGCCTCTGCTCCTCAACCCATCAATCCAATGGACTCCACCCACATTTGTGTGGTCTCATACCTTTTTCTAGTAACTTCATGGAAATTGTTTTCCCTACTTTTATTAGTGTCGAGGAGCCGCACTAGTGGTGGATGGAATTCCAGTTGGGAGCGTATGACCGTACTGTATGCAAGAGTTTGTTCATGCTAGCCACGTGATCTCCCTAGTGAAAATAATAAGTACACCTTAAAAAAGAAAGTGCTACTTCCTCCACTATGTGAAGAGTTAGCATCTCCAAAAGTGATCTTAGGTTTTTCCTATATTCGAGGAGCAAATATCCCATCTTAGAAAATAGAGAGTCAAATAAGGAATAAGTGCCCCAACAATGCTCCTCAAATGGCTTTCTATCTCATGTCCTAGACTAAATATAGAGAGTAAGAGGGAGCAAAAGTTGCTCTAACAATGCTCCCTATGTTGAGACTAAATATAGAGAGTCACTTTGTTATCTTTGATTTGGAATACCAAATTCTATTCCCTATATTTAGTCTCCAATATAAGAAGCCTGTTGGAGGAACTTTCCCCCGTCCTACTCCCTATATTTAGTCTAAAACATGAGATAGGGAAGCTGTTGGAGATGCTCGAATTTACTTCTCTAAAATATAAATTTCATGTTTTTCGCACTGGTTAACCAGTCAACCCTGCTTTGTTCATTTTCTTTACATTTTACCCCTGGTCAAACAATCAATATATCGTGGCCCTTTCGCCTCGTGCTCCTTCCTCTTTCTAGACTAAATCATTGATGTCCACATCCTCACTCACCAGACTCGGAACCAAAGCGTTAAATATTAAATATACTTTTTTGATAAACTTTTTTTAATTAACTTTTTCCTAATAATTTTTTTCCTGATAAATTTTTTGTTACCTATTTCTTTTTATTTTTTCAAATAAAATTTTCTTTCGTCAAAATTTTCTAATAATCTTCTGGATATCTTCTTAATCTTAACTTTTTCTAGTGCAAAAAATGAAAGATAAGCGAAAATTATTATAAATAACCCGAAACCACCAAATGTAACTAGAAACTATAAAAGATAACCATAAATAAAAAAATTGAATAATGATAACTATACTATTCTCTCTTACACTGCTTCCACACTACGGGATTGTTTTGTTAACTGCAATTACATCACTACTAGAAAATGGAGTATTGGCTACGGACATATAGCGACGGAAATTTCCGTCGCTATAATATGATATATAGCGACGGAAATTTCCGTCGCTATATTTCCGTAGGCAAACAAATATTTACTGACGGAAACTCTAGTTTTAGCGATCGAAATATTCCGTCGCTAAAATATTACCGACAAAGGCATATTCCGTCGTTAAAAAAGCTTTTAGCGACGGATTTTCCGTCGCGAAAACATTTTTTACCGACGGACACGTCCGTCGCTAAAACAATTGGTGGGAAAAAAATTTCGGGCGCGGGCGCCCAAAATTTTTGGGCAGCCCGCCCCCGAATTGACCGAGAGAGGCTAATTAGCCTCTCTCAGACCCGCGCCCCCCCTTTCTCATTCCCCCTCTCTCTCTCCTCACCCCCTCCATTTCTNNGGCGGAGAGAATGTCGGGGAGAGAGAAAGAGATATTTCTTAATTTATGTAATTAGAGTTTAATTTTTGTAATTATAGTTTAATTTTTACAAAACAAAAAAAATTATGGAAAAAACCAAAACCCTAATAAAAAATATTCATCTTGATGAAATTATAATATAAAAAACATTAAATTTAGTACGGGTTAGGGTTAGGTGAGGGTTAGGGTGAGGGTTAGGGTTATGGTTATGGTGTTAGGGTTAGGGTTAGGTGAGGGTGAGATTGAGGGTGATGTTGAGGGTGAGGGTTAGGGTTAGGGTTAGGTGAGTGGGGGTGATGGTGAGGGTGAGGTTGAGGGTTAGGGTTAGGGTTAGGGTTATGATAAGGGTTAGGCGAGGGTTAGGATTAGGGTTAGGTGAGGGTTAGGGTTAGGGTGGGAGTGGGGGTGAGGGTTAGGGTTTGGGTTAGGATTAGGGTTAGGGTTTAGAGTTAGGTGAGTGTAGGTGATGGTAAGGGTTAGGTTGAGGGTTAGGGTTAGAGTTAGGGTTTGGGTTAGGATTTGGGTTAGGCAAGGGTTAAGATTAGGGTTAGGTGAGGGTTAGGGTTAGGGTTAGGGTGGGGGTGAGGGTGAGGGGTGGGGGTGAGTTTGATGGTTAAGGCTACGGTTAGGGGAGGGTGAAGGTGAGGGTGAGGATTAGGGTTGTGGTTAGGTGAGGGTGCGGGTAGAGGTGATGTTGAGGGTGATGTTGAGGGTGAGGTTGAGGGTTAGGGTTAGTGTAGGGGTGAGGGTGACGGTGGGGGTGATGCTGAGGGTGAGGGTTAGGGTGGGGGTGAGTTTGAGGGTTAAGGTTAGGTTTAAGGTTAGGGGAGGTTGAGGTTGAGGTTGAGGGTTAGGGTTAGGGTTAGGGTTAGGTGAGGGTGAGCGTAGGGGTGATGGTAAGGTTGAGGTTGAGGGTTAGGGTTAGGGTTAGGGTTAGGGGTGATGGTAAGGTTGAGGTTGAGGGTTAGGGTTAGGTTTAGATGAGGGTGAGGGTTAAGGTTAGGGTTAGGGTTAGGGTTAGGGGGTGAAGGTGAGGTTGAGGGTTAGGGTTAGGGTTATGTGAGGGTGAGTGTGGAGGTGATGGTGAGGTTGAGGTTTAGGGTTAGGGTTAGTGTAGGGATGAGGGTTAGTGCAGTTACGAGCATCACGGGGGCTCCAGGTCCTTCAGCCAGCATTATCATCAATTGGCGCTTGAGGTATATAATATATTAGCTCTTAGGTTATCAATTTGAGTATAATTTATGTGTTATGAGTTAATGATATATTTGAATAAAATAGGGAAGGGGAGATCTCGGGCATTTTGCAGATCGTATTCTGACTGGTTGGAGTCCAAATTACGCCGATGAAGTGAAGAAAGCGCAGAACCGGGATCTGGCTGTAAGTAGCAGTTAATTTGTATATTTAATTTTTATAACAATGCATTTTAAATGTGTTAGAATTGACCGGGTTGTTTTGGTATATCGTAGGAGAAATTACATGCTAAGGTGCAGGAGCAATTATCACAGACTCAGGTCGATTCTAACACTCCGACCCGATTAAGTAGAGAGGAGGAGGATAGCATCATCGAGACGGTCATAAGAACAGATACCGATGGAGAGGATCCGAGCATCGGCCGTACGAGTCCAGTAGCACCTACGAGTCTACAGCACAACCAGGATGCAGTTCTTCTCAAGACCCGACTATGGAGCAGCGGATGAAAGCGATGGAAGATTAGCAGTCGCATCGGGAGTCAGAGCTACTCCAGATGGCGGAGGAAGAACGGAGGCGCCGAGAGCAGAGGGAGCTGGAATTCGCCCAGCTCATATCGACTCTGCCTTCTGATTCTCAGGAGGCATATAGGAGACGGTTTATGGCGGATCAGGTAATATATATTTTTCTTTTTTAATTAAATGAATTAAATATAAAATTCTTACTTAGTTATGAGTATGCCATGTGACTAAATGATATCACACACACACACCGATGCACACTGATACAAACTATTACACAAACTATAACTCCCTCCGATACACAAAACCAAAAATATATACTTAATGTTTTTATGTGATGGTGGTGTTGATGGTGTGTGCGTGCGTAGCGATGGTTGTATTGGTTAGTGAGTTGGTTAGTTGGCTGTTGTTTTGTTTTGTTGTGGTGCGTTCGTGCGTAGGGTCGTTGGTTATGTTATTGGTTGGGGGGGGTTTTTGTGGTGGTGGTGGTGGTGAGGGGGTGGGGGGTAGGAGTTTGGTGTGGGTGGGGTTGGGGGATTGTTGTTGTGGTGGTGGTGGTGTTGTTATTGTTGTGTTGTGGTGTTACATGTGTTGTGTTATCGTGGTCGTTATGTGCGTGCTTGATGTCGGGTTTGGTCGTGGTGGGGGAGGGGGAAGTGTGGGGATTGGGTGAAGTTGGGTACTCGTGCGTGCGTGTGTGCGTGTTGGTGGAGATAGGTACGCGTGCGTGCGTGTGTGCGGGTAGGGTTAGGGTGTGTGCGTGCGTTGTTAAAAACATGTGCGTGCTTGAGTATAATACATAAAAATATGCCATTATACTATCTTCGAAACATATAACATGTAAGAATATGCCATGATACTCTATTATTGCTATACTTGCATGTCATGCCATGTTGTTTTATAATTTGTTACTTTACTGCAAAATTCAGTTTTTGATGATGTACGTATTGCTCTATAACTCTTGTTAACGTTTTATTTATATTTTTAGGCTGAGACTTCTCGACAAGGTGGAGCTGGTGATGAGGATGATGATGATCGGGACTGATTTGTTTTAACATTAAAAACAATGGGTGTGCTGTATAAATAACATGAAATAATGTTGGGATATTTATTATGTTTTTAGTGAAATATGTGTTATATATGCGTGAGAATAAAATATATGTTATATATGCGTGAGAATGAAATATGTGTTATATGTGCTTGTGCTGTGTAAATTTATTGTACATGTTTTTATTGTGAAATATATTGTACAAGGATTTTTAATTTTCAAAAAAAAATTTTAAAAAAATTTTTGCTGACTTTTAGCGACGGATTTCTGTCGCTAAAAAGTCTTTTGGTGACGGAAAACAGATATGGCAAACAGAAACTGATACATACATTTGGCGACGGATTTTCCGTCGCTAAAATCTATAGCGACGGAAAATGTCGTCGGAAAAAAGCAAGTTTTAGCGACGGCTTCTCCGCAGCTAAATATCCGTCGCTGATATTTAGCGACGGAAAAGCCGTCGCTAAAACCTTATTTACCTACCCTAATAATAGTGACGGACTTATAGCGGCGGAGTTATTAATTTTTCGTCGCTAAAACTTTTAGCGACGGCTTTTCGACTTTTGGCGACGGATTTGTCCGTCGCCAATAGTCCAGTATGCAGTAGTGCATGTAAATGTTGCGTGTAGGAAATGTTGTATATTGCATTTGTTGTAAGAAATAAACATTAAATTCATTGTGTGGATAACTTTATTTTTGTTATATATCCCAATCCAAATCTAATGTTTGGTTAATTGCAAAAGTTATTAGATTTGCCTTTTTTTTCCTAATATGAAATGCATATCTATTGTAAAGAAGTTCTTGTTTCCAATGTTTTAAAAATTCTCCGTTTAACCCGTCTAAACGTACTCATAGGCCTAAGTAGTATCTTGGCCGGCTACGTAGCGTCTAGCACCTAGGCAGCACTTAGGCTATCCACCTAGATTTTGGGAGCACCTAGAGGAGTGTTATTCGGCTACATAGACTGCATCCTTTAAGTATTGATCATGATTTTCTCTATTTGCAGTCTCCATGTCCTCCAACCTCTTCCAACTATTAACACCTCATCTACCTCTCCCGACCTTTAGCAAAACCTCTACCACCACCACTTAAGAAATCTAGCTCGGTGTCAGTCCAGCGCTTAAGCTTTTCATGACAATGACATTGACTATCAGAAATTGTAAATAAATACTAAAAATAAGAAAACACTTAGGCCTCGCCTTAGACTCTAGGCGTTGGGTCCAACACCTAGGCCGCCTAGCGCTTTCTACGAACTTGTTTGTTTCTCTAATAATGTAAAAGGATCTATATTTTTTGAGGTAGAGTTCATTAATTTATTAACGTGGCATTGGTTTTTTAGTTAATGCAAATGTTATACCCCTAAAAACTATTATTGTTAATCTCCATTGAACAGTGGACACATGTCTTGGAGTTTATATAGCTAAGTTAAAACCAAAATAATCATTGCCTCGGACTCGGCCTACTGTTCAGACGACATCTCGCATAACCGAGATAAAAGGAGGTATTTGTCATCTAACTTGCCTAGTCGCTCCTGCAAATAACCCCCACTTGGCCCAACAGGTATAGTCGACCATTAGCTGGGCGACTAAAAGAGTCGGTATTTTTCTCGAACCCGCGCCGACAGCCGTCTATCCTTGCATTAAATACTCTGACAATGTCATCGTTTCTCTAGCTCTCATATCCTTTATGACTCATCGGACCCAGTCAGCACCGAGCACCTGCTGTCATTTTCATAATAAATGACCAGGTGACTCACATCCCTCAACAACCGATACGTAGCACATGTCTGCCGACTCTGCTGCCTAGCTAGATTCGGCCCGAGTTACCTTTTTGCATGCCAGATCCTCTACAAAAAGGAAAGGAACTGCATGAGGTAACTCTCTCTAGTTTTTTTTGACCCAACTAATAGCTAACTCTATATCTTTACACTCAAGATCATCTATTGGCTTGATCGTCGGAGGAACAACCGGAGAACCCAACTCCGACTTCTTACGAGTTCTTTCTTGTACATGGAAGAACAGAAAACTCCAGAGCCATACATCAGAAGGAGTTAGAGGACCTTAATCACACCAAAAACCTACAAATTATTCACTATTTGATAACTGATATCAACAGTTTGGCACCCACAGTGAGGCCCTTTTTTCTTCTTCGATCATGATATCTGGTTCTGAGCGTAGGCCTGTCCATTCAGTCGTGAAGAACCACGTGCGGGATATGTCAATCAAGCCCAGTTGGAGGAATCCGCTAAGTGGTTCTCTCAGATGGAAGGACTTACAACATCGCTGGAACATCGAGCAGCTCAACAAACATTTTTAATTATCTTCTTTATATATGTTATATATGATATAAAATCCTTTTGAGTTTTAATTCTATTTTGCTACATTCTAGCGGTATCATAACTTTTCACAGGAATACAAGGCCGAGTCACCGCAACATAGTCGACTCATTTTAAAACCTTGGCATCCACCTAAGCCCAAGGTATGTATCCTAAGACCTTGGTGTCATTGCGAATAAACTCAAGGCATGAAGCCCAGTTGAGTCGACTCACAACCAAAAGACCTTGGTACATTTTTAGGGTAATACCAAGGCACATCATCAACTTGATCGACTCCGACAGAAAGACCATAGCGTCCACCTAAGCCCAAGGCACATACCAAAAGACCTTGGTACCTTTTTAGGGTAAAACCAAGGCACATCATCAACTCGGTGGACTCTGATAGAAAGACCTTGGCGTCCACCTAAGCCCAAGGCACGTACCAAGAGACCTTGGTACATTTTTAGGGTAAAACCAAGGCACATCATTAACTCGGTCGACTCCGACATAAAGACCTTGGCGTCCAACTAAGCCCAACGCACGTACCAAAAGACCTTGGTACCTATTCAGGGTAAAACCAAGAACATCATCAACTCGGTCGACTCTGACAGAAAGACCTTGGCGTCTACCTAAGCCTAAGGCACGTACCAAACGACCTTGGTACCTTTTCAGGGTAAAAGCAAGGCACATCATCAACTTAGTCGACTTCGATAGAAAGACCTTAACATCCACCTAAACCCAAGGCACGTACCCTAAGACCTTGGTGTCATTGCGAATAAACCTAAGGCATGAAGCCTAGTTGAGTCGACTCACAACCAAAAGACCTTGGTACATTTTTAGGGTAAAACCAAGGCACATCATCAACTTGGTCGACTCTGACAAAAAGACCTTGGCATCTACCTAAGCCCAAGGCACATACCTTAAGACATTAGTGTCAATGCGAATAAACCTAAGGCATCAGTGTAGGCGTCAAAAATTACTTATAGGGTTTCACACGTGGCTTAAGTTAAAAGGAAGGTGATAAACGTCATCATCTTAGTTACAGAGAATCATCCGATGCCAAAGATCAACTAAGGAGCCAAATCAACAATAGGAATTCCAATCCGACGAACCCTACAAATAGAGTAAAAGTCGACGTCTCAATCATCCAGACGAGGCGACACCTTTTGTGTTGACTCGAAAGGTAGCCGACATCTCAACCAGACGAGACGACACCTCCTGTATCGACTTGAAAGGTAGCTAACGTCTTGATCAGACGAGATGATACCTCCTGTGTCGACTCGAAAGGCAGTCGACATCTCGACACCTCCATGTCAACTCAAAAGGTGTTGGTAGTTGACTCGAAGTCTGAGCTGAGACCCAAGACGAGATCTCCTTTGTTCGACTCGAAAGGCATTGGTAGTCGACTCGAAGTCCGAGCCAAGACCCGAGACGAGATCTTCTTCGTGTCGACTCGAAAGGCGTTGGTAGTCGACTCGAAGTTCTAGACAAGATCCCTTCGTGTGGACTCGAGAGGTGGTGATAGCCGACTCGAAGTTCGAGACAAGATGACAACTTGAAGTCCTAGACGAGATCCCTTTGTGTTGACTCGAGAGATGGTCCGAGACAAGTCCGAGATGAGACGACAGTTCAAAGTCCTAGATGAGATCCCTTCGTGTCGACTCGAGAGGCAATGATAGCCGACTCGAAGTCCGAGACGAGATGACAGCTCGAAGTCCTAGACGAGATCCCTTCGTGTCAACTCGAGAGACGGTCCAAGACGAGACCGAGGTGAGACGAAGTTCGAAGTCCTAGATGAGCTTCCTTTGTGTCGACTCGAGAGATGGTCCAAGATGATACCAAGACGAGACTACAAGTCGAGACGAGATCAATGTAGACCAGATGAGACGATAATTCCTATGTTGACTCGAATGACGAACTGAGATGACACCTCATGTGTCGACTCGAAGGCCGATAGAAGTCAACATCTCGAGACGATACCTGAGACGAGACCCCCTCCATGCCGAATCGAAAGATGGCGATAGTCGACTCGAATTCTGAGACACTTGCCACTGTCTCGGAAGAGGCGGCTTTGTCCGAGACACTAGCAAGTGTCTCGGCAAAAGACCAACCTCTGAAGCCAAGTCCCTTCATGCTGACTCGAAAGGTAGTGTCAGTGGACATGCCTTGAGTCAACTCGAAAGCTTCCTATCTTGTCAGGTGACTCCTAATAATGCAAGGAACTAAGGAGAAGATTCGAGTACTCGTTTTGGAGCTCCTCGTCCGAATTCTCCTGTTGTTCCCAGGATTGCTGTTGTGACGTTTGATTATCGTCAATAACCGTTGCAGGTGCGTCCCCTTCATCATGAGGTACGAGATCCGAATCCAGAGGGTTGACCATCAGTTGGATTCTCTCGGCTTTCTTCCTTTTGAGGAATCGTTCGGCCTGCTCTCCTCGAACCCTTAACTCTTTCCAGGTATTGAGCGGCTCTATTCCCATCACGTCCAAGATGTTAATGGACAAGTTGTTCTGACAAGTCTGCAAGAGGAATTCCTCCGTGACGGGATCCCTGCAGTTCATTGCCTGATTGCGGAAGCGTTTGATGAAGGTATCCACCGACTCTCCGCCTTTTTGTTTCTCGTCGAAGAGTGTCCTGATCGACACCTCGGTGTCATCATCAAAGAATTGGGCGAGGAACTTGCTTTCCAGGTCCTCCCAGCTGTTGATGCTGCCGGGCTTGAGACGGCGGTACCAATCGAAGACAGGCCCGCGAAGGGTGCCAACGAATGACCGAACCATCAAAGGCTCGTTGCCCGAAATCACCCCCAAGTGGGACTTGAAGTAGATCAGATGCTG
>NC_033796.1:72135583-72149001 GCF_001876935.1 Asparagus officinalis
GAACGGCGTGAAGTTAATTAGGTTGAACTTCGCCGGATACGGGATCGAATCCCACTCTTTCGGGTAAGGACACGGAATGCCGGTCTTCTTCACCTCTCGGGCAGACATCAGGGCGTCGCTTTTTCTTTCGAGATCCTTCATCTTTTCGGCCTGAGCTGTATCCTGTTTTGGATAATTTTCGAGAGGGATAATACGACCACCCCCAGTGTTGTCATCACTGGTGGGTCCATCCCCAGCGCTGTTATTTTTAGTGGGGCCACCCCCAGTATTTTTGGGTGGTGCGTCGGCCATGGTAATTTCGTTCTCTTCCGGATCGCTGTCCAATGCGGCGCTCTGGGTAGAGGCGGCTTTGTCCGAGACACTAGCAAGTGTCTCGGCAAAAGACCAACCTCTGAAGCCAAGTCCCTTCATGCTGACTCGAAAGGTAGTGTCAGTGGACATGCCTTGAGTCAACTCGAAAGCTTCCTATCTTGTCAGGTGACTCCTAATAATGCAAGGAACTAAGGAGAAGATTCAACAATCTTTGCGATGCTTTGACAAAAGTTAATGAATCTCTTCAACTCAAAGGTCAACTGAGGAATGCCCGAGAAGTGCATCACACAAGTTTTGAGGCACAAAACGTGTCTCGGAAGCCATGAGACAATTCATAGTTTCTGAGACTGTGGTGACTATCTCGGAAGCTATGAGACATCATAGTTTCTGAGATAGTGGCAACTGTCTCGGAAACTAGAATGGGCTTAATGATGGTTTTCTCGAGTTTTGTGCAATCCACGTGGCTTAATAACTGCTGGGACTCATCCAAAAATGTGGGGGAGCCGTTACAATCGAAAATCACACCCATAATCGTAGGAATAATGGCAATTAAACATGGTGGGAGTGGTTATAAAACTGCTAGAAGCAATCCATGTTTTCGAGATAGTTGTGACTGTCTCAGAAATAGGAGTTTACTGAGGCGGTTTCTTTTCAACTTTAACCTTCAGTTATGGTTCCTATAGGTTATAAATAGCCCCCTATCACCTATATGCAGGGGAACAAAGCAAGGACAAAGGCAGAGAGAGCAGGGGCTGGAGCTAGTTGGTGAATCTTGAGCAAGAGAGAGAGAGTGTTCATTGTTTTTAAGCATTTCCAAGAACCTTCGGTGTTTCCTCGAGATCTAAGCTTTGACTTAATCTTGGGAAGAGTGTTTTATCTTACTTTGCTAAGATATCCACTTCTGTCTTTATTTCTAAAATGAAACATCGACCTTAAGCCTTCTTCATAATTCAATTTAGATCTGTGATTCAATCGTCCATGGGCTAACGTACCCCCGGCACAGGCAAAAATCCCATGCAAGCAGCGGGTGATAAACATCCTCTGCGTGTGTTTCTAGGAGGTTATTTCTTTGTAACAAGAGATCTTATAAAAAGGCTTGTTTCTTTGGATTCATATTATTTGATAAACAATTTGTAATGAGTTCAGCAAATAAAATAATTTCCGACGCAAACACGCTGACGACCACAGTGGGAGCCAACGGTCTCGCTACCGAGATCGTCGTATCGTAGCCAATCAAGATCCTGATTGAATCCACGGTCGAGTATGAAATCGACCAAGCAAAGTTTGAGGGGTATCTTTCATCCTCATCCTCAAGATCTTCCTCACTTAGCAAATGTAGGAAGATTTTATCTTTGAAGAAGGTTTTTGAGTCTTCAACTCCAATGAAGGCTATGGGTGAAGACTCTCGCCCGATTGTTATTGAGGCTTCCCCTCACAATACTCCTCCAACAATCAACAATGTCAGAAACTTTGCTCGTAATGGTTCTTCTCTAGTTAAGAAGTCATTGAATCAAAGTTCATCGGCACTAATGAAGAGGGCTCGTCAGAGACAACGTCAGCGCTGCGCTCGTCAAATGGCTAAGGCATTGGAACAAGTCGACGGGGTTCGCTACTACACGGATATAGAGTCGAGAAAACAGCGAGTGGTCCAGTTGCCTCAATGACAAGCCACTCATATTTCTGCTAAGTTAATGACGGAGGAAAGGGTTCTCGTCAAAAGAGCCCGTTCGACCCTCAAAGAGCGTATTCAAAAGCGTCGTGCAAACGCTGCTCGTGCTCGTACCCTCTTACAACAAACACAAGAAGGGAAGAAGGAAATGGTGTTCAAAGAATCATAAAGAACTCACAAAGTTTGGATCCTAAAATCTGAACTTGCGCAAAAATCAGAATCTCGGACTGCCACTTTCAACCGAGACACTTGCTAGTGTCTCAGCCAAAGGGACTGTATCCGAGACACTTGCCACTATCTCGGAAGAGGCGGATCTGTCCGAAACACTAGCAAGTGTCTCGGCCAAAGATCAACCTCCAAGGCTAATCCTTCAGCTCCGTCGACGTTCGCTCCTTGTCTGTCTGCTGCAACCGCATCCGCTACACCACCAGTGAAGCCATGGGTCAGTCCTGACCTGTCAAAATTTAAGATCACAATGGCGGATCGCCTTGGTTCTTTACACGAGGATCGAGGTAAAACTCCAGTCAGAGAACGCTTAGGTCCGGTGAATAAATCCCAAGTGACTTCTCACGCTGGGGGTTGTTCGCGTCCTCCCACCAAATCAAAGCAACCCTAGGAGGGGAAAATTCTAATTTCCACATGCTTGGGAGTTCGTATCGAAACTCAGGAGCCCGTGAAGAATCCACACCCGCAAGGGGGTAGTTCTAAATGTGTGACTCGTGATATGACCTTGGATCGGTCAAAGGCGATGACAAGTCGTCTTGAGAATGTTAACAAGGCCCAACCACACCAACAGTTGATAGGTTGCTCCGGTCATCATACCGATTAGTTGTATTATCAGACTGGAGGTAATAATAAGTCTCGAAAGAGGAATGTTCAAGAAACAAGTCCTCATTGTGCATTTGAGAGGCTCATCAAAGCAGTGTTATCTGAATGTAGCTGCTCCAAAGCCTCACCACGAAGAGTCTCTGTATTCCAAAGACTTTCTACTAAAACGTTAAAGCCCAAGCCAAGGTATTTCCGTAAAAGAAGATCTGTCATTCAAGATGATGAGCTTCCAGAGGTCACCATTAATATGGCAGATAGAGGGAAACAACATTCAATAAACTCTGACCCTGATTTTTTGCCAGGAGGAAGAGTTGATCAGAGGCTCTCTCAAAGAATGTCACGGCTATAGTTAAAGGTCACTAGACGCAGAGATTATAGAAGAATGCACGAAGGATTGTCTTCAGATGAGGAGCTCTTAGATACTTGTTCTATTGTTGCCTCTGATGACACAATGTCCAGTGTAGGGTAGGCTAGAGAGGCATTCACCATCACACGTGATCAATTAGCTCAAATGCTGCAAGAAGCTCTGGCTAAGCAGCGAGAAGAAATCAGAGCAGAGATGAGAATGAAGATGGAGTTGACTATGCAACAGATGAGAGAATTGCAGACTCAATAATCTTTCCAGTAGCCTGAGTCAAGTTAGCAGGCTGAGTTTAGCTGGTGTAACACTGTGCTGATTCGAACGAATATAGTAGACAGCGACTCAGAGGTAGATGAGCACATCTTTGTTGATCCTCCTCCCAATGACAATAATGTTGGGGGTGGTCCAGTCGAGCCTCCCCAACCTACTCAAGATCACCTAAAGAAAAATACGGGTGAAGACAAGAAAATGAAG
This sequence comes from Asparagus officinalis, assembly GCF_001876935.1. NCBI lineage: Eukaryota > Viridiplantae > Streptophyta > Magnoliopsida > Asparagales > Asparagaceae > Asparagus > Asparagus officinalis. Next base: position 72,139,228 of record NC_033796.1, read on the forward strand.
GAGCTCGAGAATAAAGTCAACACTTTGATGTCGGCCCAAGAAGTAAAGAAGACGGGTATTCCATGCCCATATCCGAGGGAGTGTGAGTCAATTCCATACCCGCCAAAATTCAGTCTGATCAACTTCACTCCGTTTGATGGAAAGGGGTCACCCACTCAACACTTGATTTATTTCAAGTCTTATTTTGGTATGATATCTGGAAATAAAGCTTTGATGGTCCGGTCATTCGTTGGCACCCTTCGCGGGGCCGCTTTCGATTGGTACTGACGTCTCAAGCCTGGAAGCATTAATAGTTGAGACGATATGGAAAGCTTATTCCTCACCAACTTCTTTGATGAAGACACCAAAGTATCAATTGAAACCTTGTTGGATGAGAAACAAAAATATGGAAAGTCAGTTGACAACTTCGTCAAACATTTTCGAAATAAAACAATGAACTGTCGAGACCCGGTCACAGAAGAGTTCATCCTCCAAACGTGTCACAATAATCTCTCCTTGGATGTTCTAGAAGCCATAGGGGTCATGCCTTCCAAGTCCTGGAAAGAATTAAAGATGCATGGTGAACAGACCGAACGCTTTCTCAAGAGGAAGAAGCTTGAAAGGGGTCAGCCAGTAGCTAATCCTCAAAAGCAAAATTTTAATCCTCGAGGTAGAGAAAAGGGTCCCGTAACGGCTGTTGATGCTCACCAAATATCATAATGATAGCCATAACAACAGTCAATGCAACAATCGTCATTTCAATTACAACATCAAGCACAGCAACCTCCAAGGCAACCAAAGGCCTCAGAACCTAGATTTCCGAAGGAGTATTCCTTCAAAGAGGATGAAGTGTCGGCTATCTTCAAGTATCTCTTGGATAACAACAAGATTAATCTGCCACAAATCACGAATGAAGAGGAATCTAGTAAAACCTCGGATACGAAGTATTGCGCTTATCATAGAAGAGTCCACCATCCTACGAAGGCTTGTTATATTCTCAAATATAGAATTCAAGCCTTGATCGATGCTGGTATCATAACTGCGAAGCCCAAGGAAAAGAAAGTGGGTGCGAATATAGTGTCCATCAGTTTCGGCTCTGTCCCTCTATCGTGGTTCCAACCAGAGCCCGTGTCGAAGGTAGAGATGAAGGTAGTGAACGAAGACCCTCATGGACAACGTCAGAAGGGACTCATACCACACACTGCACCTAATGGCGAAGTTCTTTGGGTCCATCTAGATTTGCTTGGAGATGAACAATGGGCAGGATTCTCTTCTACAAAGAAGGCTAAGAACAAAGGTAAATCTTGTTGTCCTGCTACTGCAATCCCTGAAAAAGATGACAAAAGCATCCCTACTTTTTCCACTTTCTTAAGAGGAACACGAAGTCATTGCTACTAGGAGCGGGAATGAATATCGGTACAAGTATCCTGAAACTTCTGATCCGAATGCCAAAACGTTGGCTGAACTGGGGGTGGTTACAAATCCACCTACACTTGCTCATAAATCCTAGCAGTAGCTAATTCCCAAACAAAAGGAGAAAGAGCCTCAGCACAAAGAGGTTCAAGTTCCAAAGCAGTCTTGTTTCAATCGACCGATTGGAAGAGATAAATTGGAGAGTTCGAATAACCCATACCACTTCGATGTCATGGCTCGGTTAGCCAACATCTCAACGAGGATCACTTTATATGAGTTGCTACATCTCTCAAAGGATACCAGGAAAGCTTTACAAGAAGCCTTGGCCGATTCTGATGTGTTTCTCACTCGGATTAAGCTAACCCTTAAGGAGCCGGAGTCATCAGTTCAACACAACAACCTCGCGGCCACACAACTCCCTTGTATTACTTTTACCAAAGAGGATATGCAAGTGAGGAATTCAAAACATGATAGGTCTTTTTATTTCACCGGATATATTGGCTCCAGTATTATCAACCGGATCCAAGTTGACCCGGGTTCTGCTATTAGCATCATGCCACTCCGATTGATGTATCATCTCGGAATCCATGCCAGCAAATTGACTTCCACGGGCACTGTAATCTATGGATTCAATACCAGTGGATCCAGACCGCTGGGAAAAATTCGAGTGAAATGTTAACTTGGAGATTTGAAGTCCAAGGTCACATGCTATGTGATTGATGCAAAAATTTCTCACAACTTGCTATTGGCGCGACCTTGAATCCATAGCAATGTCATAGTTCCATCCACCCTCCATCAGTGTCTGAAATATGTTGACACTAATAATGAGATCAAGACGGTGGTCATGGATAAGCAACCGTTTAAGGGGTTGGAAATTACTTTACTACTTCCCTTCTTTACGGTGCTGAATCCAATACTGAACCATCGGCCTAAGGTACGGACAATGGAGAAGAAGCTGATACCGAAACCATGCTCGATTATGATGAAGGTCTTCTATTCAATGACAGTGAACCTCTTGTAATCGATCTTGACGGTGGCGAATCGTCATATGAAAGTTGTAACTAGCAACTTGTCGATCATGTAATAAATGACGATTTAGAGTACTTGCTTTGTCTTACTAATGTAATGCAGGAACTATATGATAACCCTGACATACACATACCACTTCAGTCGTCTTGCATAACAAAGCAGTGCATCTAAGACTCCTTCGGAACGACCCTTGTCCTACCTGCAGAGACAGGGGGTGGAAAATAAATAGTCTTTGGTAAAGGGGAGTCATTCCCACCCTTTGATCTCTTCTTGGAAATTAATGCCGATGAGGAAGGACCTGGACGATATTTCTTCAGATACAGCTCATAAGCACGTGACTATATGAAGAAGCAAGGATACAACTTCATGCTCGGTGAAGGTCTTCGTTTTGGTCAAGGTATCCGGGTTCCACCCCGTCTTGCCTATGTACCAAGAGGGAAGCCCGACAATTATTGTAAATATAAGAGAGGTCTAGGTTATGTTTCTTCATCCGACGATGAATGTTGTTGGCACGTCATTAACCAGTCATCCAATTCGAGTAAAGACAGATATTCATCAGATTCTACAGATTGGATTTCGATGTCAGCCTTGGAGAAATGTTCAGAGGCCTAAGGTCAAACATGGCTACAATTGATCCTACCACAATGGACGAAGATGATCAAATACCAACTTGGGAAGACCCTTGGATCCATCACTTGAATATGCAATATGACGATCGATTAGAGCAAAGGGAACCTCCCACCGAAGACAAAGTGGTCCAAGTGAACATGGGCGATGAGATCAACCCGAAACCCATATTCATCAGTGACAATTTTCCATTAGACGAGAAAGAAGAGTTGATCGCCCTCATTAGGGAATATATCGATGTTTTCGCTAGGAATTACGAGGACATGCCAGGACTTGATCCAAAACATGATGATGCATTGCCTCAACATCAAATCGGATGTCAAAACTGTCAAGCAACAACAAAGACGGTTTCGTCCGCAGATCATGGAGGCGATTGAGGTGGAAGTCAAAAAATAAATCAATTCGGGTTTCATCAGAGAGGAACAACACCACGACTGACTAGCCAATATTGTCCCAGTCCTTAAAAAGAATGAGAAAATTAGGATCTGCATCGACTTCAGAGACCTGAACACCGATTGTCCAAAGGACGATTTCCCTCATCCGATCACGGATGTAATTATTGACAATACGTGCAGAATCGAGAGAATGTCCTTTATGAATGGATTTTTGGGCTATAATCAAATCAATATGTACCCGGACGATGAACAACATACCGCATTCAGAATACCGCTTGGCATCTTCTGTTACACAGTTATGCCCTTCGGTTTGAAGAACGCGGGTGCTACATGTTGGTCTCTTTGTTTTGATGATGTTTAACAAATAATTTACCACTAATGTTATTTGTCTAGTATTTATATATTTTTATTTATTATAGATAAACAACAAGTTGGAGGATGGATGGAATTGCGCATTCACGGTCATATCCAATGGAGGTTGGCGGAATTGTGGAGTGAAGCCTACGCAATTCAAAGTTAAAGATTCAAGTTCAAGCTTCATCCGCAAGTGTACCAAGATAGAGCTTCGTTGAAGATCATCAAGCTTGGGTAAATTTAGTTTTAGGTTTTATATTATGTGTGTTAGTACTTTAAGCTCAATCATATACACACATACACGTTTTGGCTTTGTATATATATAGTTATATATATACATATATGTTTTGGTTTGATAGTTTTCAAGTTTTAATATAAAACAATTGAATATAATTAGAAAACATATTTTTGTTTCATACTTACATGCATAATATGATTTCATCAATATCAATTTTATTTAGTTCAATAAAATCATATTTACTTTTGAAATGTTTGCAAAATATGTAATTTTGTGAAAATATTATTTTCTTGGTTTATGGACTTAATAATAATCATATACATCTTTTATTAAGTCTATATAATCATTTTGTAATGTTTTAAAACATGGTTAAGCTAAAATGTCAAAACTCATATGTTTACATTTTCATGTTTTGGACTATTTTACAAAATAATAATATTTCTCATTTAGGAGGTCCTTTTTGAAAACCAGTTTTTGTAGCATGTTTATTATCATGCCTATAATCATTTTCCAAAGTTTTACATTTTTATGAATTTGTTTGATATTTTTAAATAGGGTTTCAAAATCAGAAAATAGTTTTTTGTATGTATCTGTTTGCGGTCGACCGTCACGGTCGACCACCTTGAGTCCAGAGACTCAGTAAGTTTTTTGATGGCTCGCGGTTGACCGTGGTGGTCGACCGGATGCAGTTCAGGAAGTTTCACGGTCGACCGTCACGGTCGACCGGCTGATGTCCAGAGAGTTTCCCTGGCCTTTTTGTTGCTCGCGGGTCAATTAGCTTCCAATGGCTCTTTTCCTGAGCTGTTTTCTATGGGCTTTTTGGTCTTTTGTTTGGGGTTTTAGGCTGAGGTTTTGGTAGGCTATAAAAACCCCCTTGCTCTCATCTTTCATGATTATCCAAGAAGTTTTTAAACAAAAGTTTAACAAGGGTTTAAGCTTGTTTAGTTTATTTTAAGTTTGGGGTTTGCTTTTACAAAGAGGAGCTTACATCAGTTGTTGAGGAGTTCATCTTCAATATTTCATAATTCTCTCTTTGTGTTTATAGAGAAGTTTCCTTAACTCAACTTCCTAGCATTTTTACTATTGTATTTCATATCAATTTTATTTCTAGTTCTTCTTGAGTTAAAATTTATTTATTCTCATTGTTACACACACCCACATTGAGCTTATAGTATTTACATATATAGTATAATTGGGGTTGTGAGAGTTTGTAACATTGAATTGTGCTTAATTGAGTTCTCATCCATTGTAGAGAACAACTATTGTTGTATTCATGCGTAATTTGTGAGATCAATTTGTAATACACTTGTACACCGAGAGAAGTGTGTGGTGTGAGTTGGGGATCATCCCAAGAGGAGAGGGGTAGGTAACATACCTAGAGAGAGGTTGTAATTCCTAACACTTGAGGGAGACACGTCTGTAACCAACACTTGAGAGGGTGTAGAGTGGGATTGCAAGAGTGGTAATTGTAAAGTTTTCGGTTAGGTAGAAAACCGAGTGTGAGGTGTAAACGTTGTTCGGGTAAGCGTAGAAAACCCAGTTATGATAGTGGATTTCTCTCCGGGAGTGGAGAGCGGAGACGTAGGACCGAAGGTCCGAACTCCGTGATCATATTATGTGTTTGCATTGTTTATATTACCCTATTATAATTGTATCTTTAGTTTAGATTGTTTACCCTTGTATTATTTATATATCCTTTCATATATTTCACCATATATCTCATTGCTAGGATATATCCCTTTGTTAATATTGCTTATTCTTGCTTGTAACATATTGTATATTTATCTTACAAGAATAATTTATTAATTAGTTTTAATTGGCATAAAATCGGATTAGATTAGCATAAGGCTCTAATCACCCCCCCTCTAGGGTCTAACAATTGGTATCAGAGCTTGATGCTCTTTGATTTAAGGTCTAATCATCTTGAGTTAAAGATCCAAGTTATCTTTTTTGTGCTAATCTAGTTTTATGATTTTATTGTTATCTTGCTTGCACATATATACATTATGGATATACACGGTGCACCTAGTTTAGGTTATGCCATCAATATTGCTCCTAGATTAGATATTTTTCCCTATACCCAATGGTGTATTATATTTAAACTTTTTGTTCAATCTAGATACTTTGATATATGGGAAATTATAGATGATGCTTATATTGTCCCCCCTTCGGAGAAATCCAAGTGGAATAAAAATGATCATCAAATGTTTACAATGAACAAGCTCTTGTTAGAATTTTTATATAATACATTCGATTCATCAAGCTTGATTCTTTTGATAGTGCTTACACATTGTGTAAACTTATAGAAGCACATCAAGGGAATTTGGAGGCGATCCGACAAGCTTTGGAGGATTCTGCTTCAAGTTCATGTGGAGCTTCATTTCCATGCACACGGCCACTAGGCGATAGCCCTAGTGAGGTTTGCGAGTTTGAATCCATCAATGATTTATCTAGTGATGAACTTGCTTGTGCTAGTGAAAAATTATTGCATGCCTATAATAAATTGCACAAAGATTTTATTGAATTACAAAGCAAGCATGTTGCATTAAAATCCGATCATGAGTTATTAGCTTCTAAGTTTAAAACTATTCATGATTCTTTAATCTCAAATATTGCTAGTTTAACTCATGAAAAAGATAATGCCATATTAGAAGTAGAGAACATGAAAAATAAAGTTGCTTCTTTTACAAATAACTATTTATATTCTACTTCTAATAAAAATGCATATGTGCCTAATGATGATTTGAATCTTATGAATAAACGCATTTCATCTTTAGATTCAACTTTGAAAACATGCATCAATAATCATAAGAAGCTTATGAATATGTGTGCCAAGACTAAGTCAAAATCATCCACTCATTATGCACACATGTATAACAAAACTTATAAGTATTCAATTTGCGGCCGTCAAGGTCATTTAGCTAAGTTTTGTTATGATGCACACAAACATAAGAATTCTAATGCTCCTTGTGCATCTCATGTAGCTTCTTCATCTTGTACACTTACACATTCACATGCTCATTCTCACAAAGTTCATCATAAGCATGCTAGTGTGTTCAAGTGTGATCATTGTGGTCGTTTTGGTCATTTGGCCGAATATTGTTTTGATTTGAAAAAGAAATCTCATTTGCCAAATACTTCTAGTAGACCACATATTTTTAAATGTGATGTTTGTGGTAGGTTTGGACATCTTGTAAAATTTTGTTATGATATACAAAAAACCTCTAAGTTGCAATATGTTCCAAATAGACCATTGTTTAAGAATGTTTCTTATTTGCAAAATGAATTTAAAAGATAATCTTTATTTGCAAATGATTCCCATGCACGAGCTAAAGGTCCACAAAAACAAATGGATCTCTTTCATTGCACAAATTACAATCGGAAGGGTCATTTGAGTAAGTATTGCTTTGACCGTGTTAGTGCACCACATATGCCCTAGAGGGCTCATAACCCTAGGGCTTTGAGCTTAAATGATAGGGGTCATGTCCCTAAACTTTTCGGTACCAAGAATTCTTGGGTACCAAAACAAATTTGATTTTTTAAACCAAGAATTTTAGTGTTTTTCTTTTTCTTTTTTCTTGGTTTTGAAAAACGTGTTCTAAACTTTTTATATGAAAACAATTTTTAATTGATCAAATCTTTTATTTTCATGATTATTTGTTTCGATTTTGATGAGAGGTTTGTGTTTATATAACCTCCCGGGTTTATTGGGTGTTCATTCCCAAATCTTGTTTACCGGGTGCTTAAATATTTATATGGGTTGTTACTAGCTCAAGAGCTAGATATGGTTGCCTCTCTTGTTTTTTTTTTAAATCAATGATGGTTTGGTTTTATACTCTTAAAGATGATTTTTAGTTTTTAAATCCATAGTTCATGATTCTTGTATGTTACTTTTGAACTATGAAAATTTTGCTTTGATTTGTTCTTTTGAATTCATTATATAAGCACAATGGATGATTCAAATTTCAAATATGCTTTATAATGTATTCTTTATGTGGTTTGATCAAGTTTTACAAAGAAAATTTTCTTTATTGATCAAACATCATTTTTTGACTTAAAATTTGATTTATGATTTCATTTGGTTAATTTGTTTTCATTTGAAAACTTTTTGCATGATTCCCATGTTGCTCTTCTTTTGATTTCATAAATCTATTTTTTACACTATATTTTTTGATATGAGACACTATGTTCATCTTGATATATTTATATATGTTCTAATTATCTCTTGTATGTGAGTGATATTTAGCATATTTTTTATTTATGTTTGCTCACATATTTGCTACGATCTTTTATTTCATATACTCCATATGGGATTTTGATAGGGGGAGCAATCCCTATATTTGTTTTATACTCACCCATGCTCATATGTAGGGGGAGCTTTCCTATATTTGTTTTATACTCACCCATGCTCATATGTAGGGGGAGCTTTCGCTCTCTTCATTCTTTATGGTTTTCCCCTTTTTGATGTTGTCAAATCATATGTAGGGGGAGCTTTCGCTCTCTTCATTCTTTATGGTTTTCCCCTTTTTGATGTTGTCAAAGGGGAAGAAATATTATGAGTATAGCCTTTCTTATTTATATTCATGATAATTATAATATTGTATATTCATTTCCTTTTATGTATATATCCTTTTTGTAAATTGTTTGTCATCATCAAAAAGGGGGAGATTATTGGTCTCTTTGTTTTGATGATGTTTAACAAACAATTTACCACTAATGTTATTTATCTAGTATTTGTATATTTCTATTTATTATAGACAAATAACAAGTTGGAGAATGGATGGAATTGCGCATTCACGATCATATCCAATGAAGGTTGGCGGAATTGTGGAGTGAAGCCTACGCAATACAAAGTTAAAGATTCAAGTTCAAGCTTCATCCGCAAGTGTACCAAGATAGAGCTTCGTTGAAGATCATCAAGCTGGGGTAAATTTAGTTTTAGGTTTTATATTATGTGTGTTAGTACTTTAAGCTCAATCATATACACACATACACGTTTTGGTTTGGTATATATATAGTTATATATATACATATATATTTTGGTTTGATAGTTTTTAAGTTTTAATATGAAACAATTGAATATAATTAGAAAACATATTTTTGTTTCATACTTACATGCATATATATGATTTCATCAATATCAATTTTATTTAGTTCAATGAAATCATATTTACTTTTGAAATGTTTACAAAATATGCAATTTTGTGAAAATTAGTTCAATGAAATCATATTTACTTTTGAAATGTTTACAAAATATGCAATTTTGTGAAAATATTATTTTTTTGGTTTATGGACTTAATAGAAATCATATACATCTTTTATTAAGTCTATATAATCATTTTGTAATGTTTCAAAACATGGTTAAGCTAAAATGTCAAAACTCATATGTTTACATTTTTATGTTTTGGACTATTTTACAAAATGATGATATTTCTCATTTAGGAGGTCCTTTTTGAAAAGCAGCTTTTGTAGCATGTTTATTATCATGTCTATAATCATTTTCCAAAGTTTTATATTTTTCTGAATTTGTTTGATATTTTTAAACAGGGTTTCAAAATCAGAAAATAGTTTTTTGCATGTATCTGTTTGCGGTCGACCGACACGGTCGACCGCGCCTTGAGTAGAGACTTAGTAAGTTTTTTGATGGCTCACGGTTGACCGTGGCGGTCGACCGGATGTAGTTCAGGAAGTTTCGTGGTCGACCGTCATGGTCGACCGGCTGATATCCAGAGATTTTCT
>NC_033796.1:72150139-72167249 GCF_001876935.1 Asparagus officinalis
GTGGTGGTCGACCGCAAACTGATACAGCCAATATGACAGGTTTTTGGGCAGATTTGAAAATACTTTAAAAATAGTAAAACAATTCTAAAAATAATAAAACTTGGGAAAAAGTTTCTAAATGATAAAATGAACATGTTAGAAAAAGAATTTTTGGAAAAATAATTTTCTTTTACAAAAACACACTGTTTTTGAAAAGTGTTCATAAAACCTGTATTTTACGAATATAAAAATTTTGATATGACTCATAAATACGTATATATATATCATGCATACGTTATATATATAATAGAGTATGAAAGAGCTGTAAACATGAAATAAGAGATATTGTAACAACGTTTGATGAAAAATCATTTATATGATAGAAAACGTCAAAAATCGTGTTAAGTGTACATATATTGAGCTTAAATATAAACATACAATATATGTAAGTAAACTACTCTTATACCTAGGTAATTCCATACATATGAACTTGAATCTTTAATGCTTGATTGTCGTGTGTTGAAATACGTATAAAGAGAAACATAACAACAAAACTAGAGAATATATTAGCGATAAATTTTTTGACAAATCATCATCAAAACTATAGGGTCAATAATCTCCCCCTTTTTGATAATGGCAAACAATTTATATATTGATATGAAATATATGCTGATAAACCACATACAATATGAATTAAACATATAAACCATATATAGCATGAAACAAATATATAAACCAATTTTCTCCCCCTTTGACAACATCAAAAAGAGAAAGAAAATAAAATAGGAGCAACGCTCCCCCTGCATATAAGCACAGATAAAAGCCAAGGTATGGACAAAGACTCCCCCTGTCAATTTGCATAAATGACATCTAAAGAGCATATATAGGAGCTAAACAATAATCATTCATACATAGCCATAAACATTTAGAATCCAAAGAACGCAACATTAGCAACATATTATCACAAAACGAAGCATGAATATTGTTTTCACCATACATAGATCATAGAAAAAATAAACTAACACAATAAATCACAAATCATCACTTAAACATCAAAAAACTACATAGTTTTCCACAAACATAATTTGTTCCACAAAACTACAAACCATACACAAATTGTTTCACAAAGACACATTGTTTTCCACACAAACATAGAGTTATTATAACTCAAAATAAAACATAGAATAAAAGCATAAGTGTCAAGTATTGTTTCACTAAGACATAAACATCACCATAAGCACAAAATCCAATAAACTCCAATAAGCAGCAAAATCAATCATCACCATCACCGTCACCATCAGAAGCATGGCCAGAGCCAGATGCAAATCCATCATCTGAGCCAGAATCAGAGCCATCAGCAGGGCCCTCCTCAGAACCAGACTCAGAACTGGAAGAGGGATCCGGAATCCCGAGAGACTGACGCTGATAGGATAGAATAGTCCTAACATCCCTCTGGATAGTTGAGACCTGAGTCTCGAGACAATCCAAACGGGCACAGATATCAGAAGTGGAGGAGGTGGAAGCTCTAGACCGAGAAGATGAAGGCTTGGTAGGATCAGACAAAGAGGCAGAAAGTTGCATACGGGAGAGAGAGACTTTATCAAAGTACTCCTTACCCGGATCAACTTTGGGTTCATTAGTGAGAGCAACACCGAAGTGTTGAAGAATAAGGGTGATGAAACTGCCAAAAGGAAGAAATTTGTGATGCTTGCATGCCATATTCTTAAGAAAAATATTTGCCCAATTGACTTTTATTTTGGCAAAAATGACATAAACAGCATTAATCTTATCAGGGGCAAAATGATCAAAGCTACCGGTTTTGGGATTGAGATTATGAGCAACAATACGAGCTATGACTTTAGCGGTGGGATTGAGTGATTTGTTGTTCATGGGATAAGTGCAATCGGGCTTAAACAAGATATCGTTCACAGCTTGATCAGTGTGCTTGATAGACATAAGCTCGACATCACTTGTTGGAATCTTAAGGATTCCCACAAGGTCGTCGGCATCAAAAGAGATCTGGATATTCTTGACAGATGTGGAGATGGTTTGGACACCATCAGCAGAGGAAGTGACAGATAAATTTTCATAAAACAGATATAACAGAAATGGATAATAAGGAACTTTATGTTCCACATCTAACAGTCTAGCCAAACCAATATCATGAAGAATTGTGTGAATGTCATACATGGCTAGTTGTTCGAATTTGATATATCTAGTGGGCAGAATTTTCAGTTTGCACAACTCCCTATATTTCTTAACAAGAGGCTTGAACAAAAGATGATCCTCATAATGAGAGGCAGTAATAGATGAGGAGCTAGATTCAGGTTTAGATCTTTTCTTAGGAGGCATAATCGATTAGGGTTTTAAAAATATGTGAGATTTGACAGAAATTGAAACCCTAAAAAGAAAAAAATAGAGCATAATAAGTACAAATAAGCAAACCCTAAACCAAAACCCTAGAATAGAAATGTTGAAACTCTAGAGCAAAAAAAAAATTGAAAGGTGAGAGATTACCCAATCAAGAGATGGAGAATAGCTGCGGTCGACCGAGGAATTGTTGCCGGCGACCGAGAGAGGAACTGGGAAAAATGTCGAATGGGAAGAAGGTGAAGGGGGTCGGATCATAAGGAGAGAAATGAATGGTGCGGATCGGCCCAAGGATGAAATCAACGGTGATAGGTGAGTCGGGTTTAGAAACATTTTAAAACAAAACCGAAACCCGATAAGAGATCAAACAGGAAACAGGGAAAAAACACTTGCGGTCGACCGTAACAAATTCCAGAAACTCTGACGGTCGACCGTGGCGGTCGACCACGAGAAGGGTAAATGCATAGGCAGTTTTTTAAAATCTGGAATTTGAGGAAAATTTAATTTGATCCTTAATAAAATTGTTTTTTAAGATGTATGAATACATATAAAGTTTTTTATGTTATTAAAACAAAAAATATTTTATTTTAACTTAATGAAAGATAAAATTTATCATTTAAACTCAAAGCCAAATTATTCAAAAACAAAATGAACAAAAACAAAAAATGATATAAAAATTATTTTGGTACCCAAATCATTTTGGTACCACTAAAATTTGGGACATGACCCCTATCATTTAAATCCAAGGCCCTAGGGTTATGAACCCGCTTGGGCGTATTTTGTGCATCGATACGATCAAAGCAAAAATCGTAAACATGACCCATACGATTGTAATTTGTGCAATGTAGAGGTTTGAATGATTTGCGTTGACCGAAATGAGATGCACGTGGTTCATTTACAAAAATAGATTTTCTTTTGTAATTATTTTGCAAACGAGAATTTCTTTTCAAATCGAAACAAAACATGGCCAAATGACCAAAACGACCACAATAATCATATTTATACACATGAGCATGTTTATGATTTACACTATGTGTGTGTACATGAGTATGTGATGATGAAGCTTGATGGGATGCACAATCATGCATAGGCTTGTCAATTTTTGGTGCATTATGACAAAATTGAGCTAAATGGCCTTTAAGACCGCAAATAGAACATTTGTGAATTTTGTCATACATATGTGCATAGTGAATAGGTTTCTTAGAAGAATTAACATTGAACTTTGCACATAAGTCCATAAGCTTTTTATTATTAGCAATACAAGTATTTAGTGTTGAATCTAAGGTAGATATTCTTTTTCTCATTTGATTCAACTCATCATTGTGCATACAAGCATTGCTACTAGAAGTAGGATAAACAAGATTTTTTATCATAGATTTCAACTTATCTACTTCTAACATAGCATCATGTTTTTCATGAAGCAAACTAGCATTTTCAATTCTTAAATTTTCATTGCATTCTTTAAGAATTATATTTTCATTTGCAATAAAATTAAACTTAGTAGCTAGTGTTTCATGAGTGGATTTCATATTTACATACTTACTCTTTACATCAATATAGCAATTGTGTAACTTTTCAAACTCAAGAGCAAGTTTATCAAAAGTAATAATATCATCGTTATTGCATACTTCACTAGGGTTATCACCTAGTGGAATTGTACATGGAGATGAGGCTTCTTTAGAACTCAAAGCGGGATTTTCCAACGCTTGTTGAATAGCCTCCAATTCCCCTTCATGTGCTTTAATAAATTTCCATAAGGCGTAAGCACTATCAAAATTAGCAAATTTGTTAGAAAATGAAGAGTGAAAAGCAACTTAGAAGAAGAACAGGTCCAGCTTGGAGATATCCAGAGCAAATATATTCTCAGCATGAGTGTCTTATAGATCGAGCAGAAGAAGTCGAAGTCTAGTTATTCCCTCTAGTTGTTTGATGGTCCTAGCTTACTTTTGTAGCATTTTCTTTCTCGCTTGATCGATGTATTTTATATTTCTTCGGTTTTCAGTTGTTTAATTTTGTATAAGGGCATGTTGACCCGAATATTTTATGTCTCGGATGATCTACTTTTGATTATATGTCTATTTCATATTCTGTGATGTTCATTATATTCTTACTAATTGTGATCGGGGACCTATGTCTTTGCATTTATTTCTTGATACTTAGCGTATTAGGTTTGTTAGACCCTAGAGGGGGGTGATTAGGGTCTTATGCTAATCTAATCGTGATTAAATTTCAATTAAAAATTATAGTGATCAATTAGTTCTTGCAAGAGATAGATATGAATAAGAACGATAAGAAAAAGCACAAAAGAAATATACGCTAAGCAAACACAAACACAAGATATGTTTATGTGGTTCGGTCCCTACGACCTACGTCCCCGCTCCTCACCTCGAGGAGATATCCACTATCACAATCCGGTTTGGAAGCCGGAACTTCTACACACTCGGTTTACAAGATCACCGAAAACTCTCACACTACACAAACACTATGCAATCACACTTTACATACTAAGTGTAGGAACCTAGCCCGTGTCCTCCTCCTCAAGTGCTCGGATGCAACCTCTCCCTAGGTTCGTCAACCGATGCCACTCCTATTAGATTCGACTCCGTTTCTCGCCTCATACTTTTCTCGGTGTACAAGTGTATTACAAGTGATTATCACAAACAAAGATTAAATACAATGATTTGTTCTCAACAACAAGTGAGAACACAAATGAAGTTCACACTCACTAAATCACACCCCACAACCCACACTATATAGTATGAAGATTATTAAGTTCAATATGTGTGTGTGATAACAGTGAATGAAAATAATACAACTCAATAAATATAGCTAATGAAATGAAAATGAAATAGTAATCTATATAAGAGTTTAGAAAAACTTCTCAAACAAGAAGAATAGTAGATGATGATCCCAATAGGATTTGAAAGCCACTTCTTGTTGTAGGAAAACTTCTTTTGAAACAGACTGATGAAATCAGCTTAAACAGCTCTTTTAAACACACTTAAGATTTTGTTAAACACAAAACTTGGATTACTGAAAGAGAGCAGCAATGGGGTATTTATACCCACTCAAATATCAGCCAAAAAACCAACTTGAAAAGTCTAAAAAGCCCCGAGAGAACCGTTGTAAAAATAGCCGTTAATAACCAATGATGGAATCGGCGGTCGACCGTGGAAATCTCGCGGTCGACGGCGAGGCACAAAAATACTGAGTACAGGGTTTTAAAGCTGGCGGTCGACCGCGAAAGTCTTCGGATGGTTCACGATCGACCGTCACGGTCGACCGCGAGCACATAAAAACAATGCTATGAAAATTTGCTGCGGGCGGTCGACCGTGGTGGTCGACCGCAAATATGACAGGTGAAAAGTGTTCGTAAAACCTGTATTTTACGAATATGAAAATTTTGATATAACTCATAAACACGTAAATATATCTCATGCATGTATTATGTATATATAATAGAGTATGAAAGAGTTGTAAACATGAGATAAAAGATATTGTAACGACGTTTGATGAAAAATCATTTATTTGGTAGAAAACGTCAAAAATCGTGTTAAGTATACATATATTGAGCTTAAATATAAACATACAATATATGTAAGTAAACTACTCTTATACCTAGGTAATTCCACACATATGAACTTGAATCTTTAACGCTTGATTGTCGTGTGTTGAAATACGTGTAAAGAGAAGTATAACAACAAAACTAGAGAATATAGTAGCGGTAAATTATTTGACAAATCATCATCAAAACTATAGGGTCAATACTTCCAACGGCTCTTTTCCTAAGCTGTTTTCTATGGGCTTTTTGGTCTTTTGTTTGGGGTTTTTGGCTAAGGTTTTGGGAGGCTATAAAAACCCCCTTGCTCTCATCTTTCATGATTATCCAAGAAGTTTTTAAAAAAAAGTTTAACAAGGGTTTAAGCTTGTTTAGTTTGTTTTAAGTTTGGGGTTTGCTTTTACAAAGAGGAGCTTACATCAGTTGTTGAGGAGTTCATCTTCAATATTTTATCATTCTCTCTTTGTGTTTATAAAACCAAACCATCATTGATTTAAAAAAAACAAGAGAGGCAACCATATCTAGCTCTTGAGCTAGTAACAACCCATATAAACATTTAAGCACCCGGTAAACAAGATTTGGGAATAAACACCTAATAAACCCGGGAGGTTATATAAACACAAACCTCTCATCAAAATCCAAACAAATAATCAAGAAAACAAAAGATTTGATCAATTAAAAATTGTTTTCAAATAAAAAGTTTAGAACACGTTTTCAAAACCAAGAAAAAAGAAAAAGAAAAACACTAAATTTCTTGGTTTAAAAAATCAAATTTGTTTTGGTACCCAAGAATTCTTAGTACCGAAAAGTTTAGGGACATGACCCTTATCATTTGAGCTCAAAGCCCTAGGGTTATGAACCCTCTTGGGCATATGTGGTGCACTAATACGGTCAAAGCAATATTTACTCAAATGACCATTCCGATTGTAATTTGTGCAATGAAAGAGATCCATTTGTTTTTGTGGACCTTTAGCTCGTGCACGGGAATCATTTGCAAATAAAGATTGTCTTTTAAATTCATTTTGCAAATGAGAAACATTCTTAAAAAAGATTGTCTTTTAAATTCATTTTGCAAATGAGAAACATTCTTAAACAATGGTCTATTTGGAACATATCGCAACTTAGAGGTTTTTTGTATATCATAACCAAATTTTGCAAGATGTCCAAACCTACCACAAACATCACATTTAAAAACATATGGTCTACTAGAAGTATTTGTCAAATGAGATTTCTTTTTCAAATCAAAACAATATTCGGCCAAATGACCAAAACGATCACAATGATCACACTTGAACACACTAGCATGCTTATGATGAACTTTGTGAGAATGAGCATGTGAATATGTAAGTGTACAAGATGAAGAAGCTACATGAGATGCACAAGGAGCATTAGAATTCTTATATTTGTGTGCATCATAACAAAACTTAGCTAAATGACCTTGACGACCGCAAATTGAACACTTATAAGTTTTGTTATACATGTGTGCATAATGAGTGGATGATTTTGACTTAGTCTTGGCACACATATTCATAAGCTTCTTATGATTATTGATGCATGTTTTCAAAGTTGAATCTAAAGATGAAATGCGTTTATTCATAAGATTCAAATCATCATTAGGCACATATGCATTTTTATTAGAAGTAGAATATAAATAGTTATTTGTAAAAGAAGTAACTTTATTTTTCATGTTCTCTACTTCTAATATGGCATTATCTTTTTCATGAGTTAAACTAGCAATATTTGAGATTAAAGAATCATGAATAGTTTCAAACTTAGAAGCTAATAACTCATGATCGGATTTTAATGCAACATGCTTGCTTTGTAATTCAATAAAATCTTTGTGCAATTTATTATAGGCATGCAATAATTTTTTACTAACACAAACAAGTTCATCACTAGATAAATCGTTGATGGATTCAAACTCGCAAACCTCACTAGGGCTATCGCGTAGTGGCCGTGTGCATGAAAATGAAGCTCCACATGAACTAGAAGCAGAATCCTCCAAAGCTTGTCGGATCGCCTCCAAATTCCCTTGATGTGCCTCTATAAGTTTCCACAATGTGTAAGCACAATTAAAAGAATCAAGCTTGATGAATCGAACGTATTATGTAAAAATTCTAACAAGAGATTGTTCATTGTAAATATTTGATGCTCATTTTTATTCCACTTGGATTTCTTCGAAGTGGGCACAATATAAGCATCATCTATAATTTCCCATAAATCAAAGTGTCTAGATTGAACAAAAAGTTTAAATCTAATACACCATTGGGTATAGGGAAAAATATCTAATCTAGAAGTAATATTGATGGCATAACCTAAACTAGGTGCACCGTGCATATCCATAATGTATATATGTGCAAGCAAGATAACAATAAAATCATAAAACTAGATTAGCACAAAAAGATAACTTAGATCTTTAACTCAAGATGATTAGACCTTAAATCAAAGAACACCAAGCTCTGATACCAATTGTTAGACCCTAGAGGGGGGATGATTAGGGTCTTATGCTAATCTAATCCGATTTTATGTTAATTAAAACTAATTAATAAATTATTCTTGTAAGATAGATATACAATATGTTACAAGCAAGAATAAGCAATATGAACAAAGGGATATATCCTAGCAATGAGATATATGGTGAAATATATGCAAGGATATATAAACAACACAAGGGTAAACAATCTAAACTAAAGATACAATTGTGATAGGGCAATATAAACAATACAAACACATAATATGATCACGGAGTTCGTACCTTCCGTCCTACGTCTCCGCTCTCTACTCCCGGAGAGAAATCTACTATCATAACCGGGTTTTCTACGCTTACCCGAATAACGTTTACACCTCACTCTCGGTTTTCTAACTAACCGAAAACTTTACAATCACCATTCTTGCAATCCCACTCTATACCCTCTCAAGTGTTGGTTACAGACGTGTCTCCCTCAAGTGTTAGGAATTACAACCTCTCTCTAGATATGTTACCTACCCCTCTCCTCTTGGGATGATCCCCGACTCACACCACACACTTCTCTCGGTGTACAAGTGTATTACAAAGTGATCTCACAAATTACGCATGAATACAACAATAGTTGTTCTTTACAATGGGTGAGAACTCAATTAAGCACAACTCAATGTTACAAACTCTCACAACCCAATTATACTATATATGTAAATACTATAGGCTTAATGTGGGTGTGTGTAACAATGAGAATAAATAAATTTTAACTCAAGAAGAACTAGCAATAAAATTGATATGAAATACAATAGTAAAAATGCTAGGAAGTTGAGTTAAGGAAACTTCTCTATAAACACAAAGAGAGAATGATGAAATATTGAAGATGAACTCCTCAACAACTGATGTAAACTCCTCTTTGTAAAAGTAAATCCCAAACTTAAAACAAACTAAACAAGCATAAACCCTTGTTAAGCTTTTGTTTAAAAACTTCTTGGATAATCATGAAAGATGAGAGCAAGGGGGTTTTTATAGCCTGCCAAAACCTTAGCCAAAAACCTCAAACAAAAGACCAAAAAGCCCATAGAAAACAGCTTAGGAAAAGAGCCGTTGGAAGCTGATTGAGTGTTCGGCGGTCGACGTGGAAATCGCGCGGTCGATCGCGAGCAACAAAAAGGCCAGGGAATCTCTCTGGACATCAGCCGGTCGACTGTGACGGTCGACCGCGAAACTTCCTGAACTGCATCCGGTCGACCGCCACGGTCGACCGCGAGCCATCAAAAAATTTATTGAGTCTCTGAACATAGTGTCTCATATTTAATTTTTAAATCCATAATTCATGATTCTTGTATGTTACTTTTGAACTATGAAAATTTTGCTTTGATTTGTTCTTTTGAATTCATTATATAAGCACAATAGATGATTCAAATGTCAAATATGCTTTATAATGTATTCTTTATGTAGTTTGATCAAGTTTTACAAAGAAATTTTCTTTATTGATCAAACATCATTTTTTTACTTAAAATTTGATTTATGATTTCATTTGGTTAATTTGTTTTTATTTGAAAACTTTTTGCATGATTCCTATGTTGCTCTTCTTTTGATTTCATAAATCTATTTTTTACACTATATTTTTTGATATGAGACACTATGTTCATCTTGATATATTTATATATGTTCTCATTATCTCTTGTATGTGAGTGATATTTAGCATATTTTTTATTTATGCTTGCTCACATATTTGCCATGATCTTTTATTTCATATACTCCATATGAGATTTTGATAGGGGAGAAATCCCTATATTTGTTTTATACTCACCCATGCTCATATGTAGGGGGAGCTTTCGCTCTCTTCATTCTTTATGGTTTTCCCCTTTTTGATGTTGTCAAAGGGGGAGAAATATTGTGAGTATAGCCTTTCTTGTTTATATTCATGATAATTATAATATTGTATATTCATTTCATTTCATGCATATATTCTTTTTGTAAATTATTTGTCCTCATCAAAAAGAGGGAGATTGTTGGTCTCTTTGTTTTGATGATGTTTAAGAAACAATTAACCACTAATGTTATTTGTCTAGTATTTATATATTTCTATTTATTATAGACAAATAACAAGTTAGAGGATGGATGGAATTGCGCATTTACGATCATATCCAATGAAGGTTGGCGGAATTGTGGAGTGAAGCCTACACAATTCAAAGTTAAAGATTCAAGTTCAAGCTTCATCCGCAAGTGTACCAAGATAGAGCTTCGTTGAAGATCATCAAACTTGGGTAAATTTAGTTTTAGGTTTTATATTATGTGTGTTAGTACTTTAAGCTCAATCATATACACACATACACATTTTGGTTTTGTATATATATAGTTATATATATACATATATATTTTGGTTTGATAGTTTTCTAGTTTTAATATGAAACAATTGAATATAATTAGAAAACATATTTTGTTTCATATTTACATGCATATATATGATTTCATCAATATCAATTTTATTTAGTTCAATAAAATCATATTTACTTTTGAAATGTTTGCAAAATATGTAATTTTGTGAAAATATTATTTTCTTTGTTTATGGACTTAATAACAATCATATACATCTTTTATTAAGTCTATATAATCATTTTGTAATGTTTCAAAACATGGTTAAGCTAAAATATCAAAACTCATATGTTTAAATTTTTATGTTTTGGACTATTTTGCAAAATAATGATATTTCTCATTTAGGCATTCCTTTTTGAAAACTAGTTTTTGTAGCATGTTTATTATCATGTCTATAATCATTTTCCAAAGTTTTTTATTTTTCTGAATTTGTTTGATATTTTTAAACAGGGTTTCAAAATCAGAAAATAGTTTTTTGCATGTATCTGTTTGTAGTCGACCACCACGGTCGACCGCCTTGAGTCCAGAGACTCAATAAATTTTTTGATGGCTCGCGGTCGACCGTAGCGGTCGATCGGATGCAGTTCAGGAAGTTTCACGGTCGACCGTCACGGTCGACCGGCTGATGTCCAGAGAGTTTCCCTGGCCTTTTTGTTGCTCGCGGTCGACCGCGCGATTTCCACGGTCGACCGCCGAACACTCAATCAGCTTCCAACGGCTCTTTTCCTGAGCTGTTTCTATGGGCTTTTTGGTCTTTTGTTTGAGGTTTTTGGCTAAGGTTTTGGGAAGCTATAAAAACCCCCTTGCTCTCATCTTTCATGATTATCCAAGAAGTTTTTAAACAAAAGTTTAACAAGGGTTTAAGCTTGTTTAGTTTGTTTTAAGTTTGGAGTTTGCTTTTACAAAGAGGAGCTTACATCAGTTGTTGAGGAGTTCATCTTCAATATTTCATCATTCTCTCTTTGTGTTTATAGAGAAGTTTCATTAACTCAAATTCCTAGCATTTTTACTATTGTATTTCATATCAATTTTATTGCTAGTTCTTCTTGAGTTAAATTTTATTTATTCTCATTGTTACACACACTCACATTGAGCTTATAGTATTTACATATATAGTATAATTGGGGTTGTGAGAGTTTGTAACATTGAGTTGTGCTTAATTGAGTTCTCATCCATTGTAGAGAATAACTATTGTTGTATTCATGCGTAATTTGTGAGATTACTTGGTAATATACTTGTACACCGAGAGAAGTGTGTGGTGTGAGTCGGGGATCGTCCCAAGAGGAGTGGGGTAGGTAACATACCTAGACAGAGGTTGTAATTCCTAACACTTGAGGGAGGCACGTCCAACACTTGAGAGGGTGTAGAGTGGGATTACAAGAGTGGTGATTGTAAAGTTTTCAGTTAGCTAGAAAACCGAGTGTGAGGTGTAAACGTTGTTCAGGTAAGCGTAGAAAACCCGGTTGTGATAGTAGATTTCTCTCCGGGAGTAGAGAGCGGAGACGTAGGACGGAAGGTCCGAACTCCGTGATCATATTATGTGTTTGTATTGTTTATATTGCCCTATCACAATTGTATCTTTAGTTTAGATTGTTTAGCCTTTTGTTGTTTATATATCATTACATATATTTCACCATATATCTCATTGCTAGGATATATCCCTTTGTTCATATTGCTTATTCTTGCTTGTAACATATTGTATATCTATCTTGTAAGAATAATTTATTAATTAGTTTTAATTGGTATAAAATCGGATTAGATTAGCATAAGACCCTAATCACCCCCACTCTAGGGTCTAACACTACATACCAACGAGAAAGGACTAAAATCTTGCAAGAACATCTCCGGAAGACCGTCGAATGTTATGTTAATGATTTGGTCATTAAGAGCCACAATAAAGACAACCATATTAAAGACTTGAGGACGATGTTTGATCTCATGCGGAGTCACTAATTGAAGATGAACTCTACCAAATCCTTTCTGGGAATGTCCAGCGGTAAATTCCTTGGATTTGTCGTCACCACAAAGGGTATTCATATTGATCCCAATAAAGTAAAGGCATTACACAAACTGAAACCCCCAAAGAACCTCAAAGAACTCAGGGGATTGCAAGGACAATTGACTTATATTCGTCGGTTAATTTCGGACATCTTCGGAAAGTACCAACCATTCTTCAAGCTCACAAAGAAAGGTGTATCATTTATTTAGGATAATGCCTATCAGAAAGCATTTGAAGACATCAAAGCATATCTGGCGAATCCTCCTGTCCTCGTTACACAGAAATCAGGTAAACCGTTTTTGATTTATATCAAAGCGACGAACCACTCATTAAGTGATTTACTTGCACAAGATGAAGACAACGGTCACGAACAGACTTACTATCTGAGTCATACTTTAGTAGGGGCTGAATCTCGATATCCGATGATTGAGAAGGAATGCCTCGCTTTGGTATTCGCAATCCAGAAAATATGACACTATCTGGTTGGACAGATGATCTACATAATTTCTAATGTTAATCCAGTCTGAGTATTCATGACACAACCAGCTTTAATGAATTTGCGGTTAGCGAGATGGGCCCTACTCCTATCCCAGTATGACCTGCACTTTAAGCAACAGAAGTTAGTAAAAGGGAAAGTAATTTGCGATCTTCTAGCGGCTAACCCTATGAAGGATACAGCCGAATTGTACGAAGATTTTCCAGATGAAACTCATGAAATCAATATTACTTTGTATCAACAAGTGTGGCAATTGTACTTCGATGGTGCTTCCCGAGCAACCAATGTGGCGAGCACTCCTAGATATTCGAAAATATCTTCAGGAGTCAGAGTCGTCCTAGTTTCCCTAGAGAAACACATACTACCTAGAGACTATTCACTTACCAAGCCGTGCTCTAATAATATAGCTGAATACAATACACTGCTCATTGGACTCAGTTTCGCTCAAGAGTTGGGGGGCGAATATCTCAAAGCCTTTGGTGATTCTCAACTAATAGTCAATCAGGTTCGAGGAGAGTATGAAGTCAGAAAGCAAGACCTGATCCTGTACCACTAGGCGACCATTGAAATGACAGACTCATTTGAAGAATTCTTTATCGAGTACCTCTCGCGTCTCCAGAACGCATATGCAGATGCATTGGCGGCATTAGCGGTATCTTTGGCACATCCTCCTGAGACAGAACAACTGGTTATGGTGAGAACTCACTAACTTTTTATACTAGAATGCGCTTTAGACATCAAAGAAATGCACTCGACCAAAATCGAACTTGAGCCTCGAGATTGGTGATTCCCCATTATTGGTTATGTCTTACATGGTATTTTACTGAAAGATATAAAGGAAAGGAACTCAGTTCGATGAAGAGCACCGAGATTCTATTACAACACAACGACTCAAATGCTGTATCGCCGTGCATACGACGGTCTGCTACTTTGGTGTCTCTCAACCAAAGAAGCGGAAGAAGCACTCAAAGAAGCGCACGACGGAACATGTGGTGCACCCCAACCTAGTCCCGAACTCTATGATCGACTAAGAAGAATGAGATATTATTGACCAACCATGGTCAAGGACGTAGTTGACTACGCCCGACAGTATCACACGTGTCAAATACATGCAAATTATATGCACCAGGCTCCAGAGCATTTGCACCCTTCGGCTACATCATGGCCATTCGAGATATGGAGAATGGACGTCGTTGGTCCTATTTTCCTCCATCTGCCAAAGATGATCGCTTTATTTTAGCAATCACCGACTACTTCTCCAAGTAGGCCGAAGCAATTCTACTTAAAGAAGTAATGACAAACGATATCGTCAAATTTACCAAACACCATATTATCTACCGATACGGTGTTCCGAGACAAATTATACATGATAACGGCCCTCGGTTTGTCAGTAACGTCTTCATAAAATTCTGTGAAAAATTCAGAATTCAAGATGTTTCATCAACTGCATAAATTCAAGATGTTTTGTCAACCGCATATAATCCCACCGCAAATGGATTGGCTGAAGCCTTCAATAAGACCATCATAAAGATTTTGTCAAAGCTTGTGAGAACCAATAAGCAAGACTGGGATGACAAACTTGTTAAAGCTTTTGGACCTATCGCACCATCGTCCGCACGCCTACTTGAAAAACTCTGTATTCCCTAGTATATGGGTGTGAAGCCGTCCTCCCGTTAGAAATCTAAATTTCTTCCCTCCGCATCACCCTCGCAACGGGTATGGCGATGGAAGAACAACATCAAAAACGTCTCAAAAAACTTGAGATGTTAGATGAAAAACGCTTAGAAGCTCAACAACAAATTGAGTTCTACCAAGACAGAATTTCTAGGGCCGTTGACAAGAAAGTCCGACAACAAAGCTTCAAGGAAGGAGACTTGGTTATTGGCGTTCGACGATCAATGATAATCAATTCCAAGAAGAAAGGCAAATTTCAACCTAAATGGGAAGGGTTGACTCATTTGTAATAGAGACAATCTATTCAAACGGTGCATATCGCCTGATCACACAAGACGGTGACAAGCTCGTGATGCCAATAAATGAGAAGTTTCTAAAAAAGTACTATCCCTAGTACGTTCGGGATAACATATTAAATGGGAAGTTCCTAGAGAATACTGTACAGGGTATTTTTAAGGATAACCCGAAATCGGTTGACTATTCCAGATAGAAGTTAATCATCTGAATACTTTATTCTTAATTATTATAAAAATAATTATGAACTTCCCACTATGGCTATTTAATCATTTTCAAGAGGATTAAAATCCTCCCACTGTGACTTTTCGAGTATTCATTCGTCAAGATGAGATTCAATGACTCAATCCGGTCAATCTTCTTTTACCAAACTCCTATGGTGTAAATGTGGAGTGCTCGATGACTCATAATCCTCCACCATAAATCCCTCACTGATCAAATCAGTTGACGGTGGGTCCATCAAAATTCTTCATGGATTAAAATCCTTCAAACTCCTACTGTGTCTAACCTTTAACACTCCTATTGTTGAAGTTATGACATAACATCAAAAATTTCAACCTGCCAATCCATGACAATCATCGAACCCCCTTCGTGTCAAGATCTTATCACTTGACACCGAAAACCCCCAATGAGTGTTTTGTACAAATCGACATTCTCATTGTTATTTGTGCCCCTACTCATACTACTCATTTGGTCAAATCTTCCTACAGTTAGGGCCAAAGCTAAAATCTCCTCTCGATTCCTTCCATAAACGAGAGGTCCACTTACAAAATCGGAATTCCCTTTCGATAAATGAAAGATTTCCATCCAAATTGAGTGATCAAACCTTTAAATAGTTAGAGTCGTTCTAAACACTAGTGGAAAATCATGTATCGCTGACGGGCATTCCCGTCAAGGATGCCCAAATTCCCGTCAGTAATGCATATCCTTGACGGCTTCCCGTCAAGGATACGCCGTCAGCGATAGTCCCATCAGGGAAGAACTAGGGGGGGGGGGGAGCCGTCAGTAATATATATTACTGACATCATAAGTGGTGACGGCGAGAGCCGTCAGTGATAATGAACCATCGCTGACGGGAATCCCGTCAGCGATGTTTCTTTATCTCTGACAGGTATCCCGTCAGTGATATCTGTTACTGACGACAAATCGTCGTCGGTGAACACACGGACGCTGACGGGCTTCCCATTAGCGATACTACGTATCGCTGACGTGGGAGCATTCAGCCGATGTCTGGCAATATCGCTGACGGGCTTCCTCCGTAAGCGGTATAAATGCCTATAGAGTCCTTAGCATTGCGTTCAGCATTGATGGTTCGACAAATACAACGGATGTTCGAAGCGACGAGCGATTAAAGCACACAACAAACGCATGATGTTTCGCCTGTTGGAACCAATCCAACATTTCGGGAAAGTCAACGAGTGTCCAACGACAAAATTAGATTTGTACTCACAACCACGGAGGCGCGGAAATACTGCCAAGATAAAGACTCCGGGCTTATCAAAGTCATATAGTCCGGACGAATCAAACGAAGAACTAAAAGACGGAAAACACCGGAAACGGCAAACGTACACACCTGCGGGACTCGGCCTTAAACCGCAGCCAACCGGGGTGGCTCGGGCCCATAGCCGAGCCACCCCAGGGTGGCTCGGCTATGGGCCGAGCCACCCTAGGTGTGGCTGGCCAAGGCCGAGCCACCTCAGCGGTGGCTCGGCAAGGCCGAGCCACCCCATGATGGTGGCTCGGCCAAAGCCGAGCCACCCAGAGGTGGCCTCGGCCAAGCCGAGCCACCCTGGGCTGGCCTCGTGCCGTAGCCGATTTGCCTACCCTGGGGTGGCCTCGGCCGAGCGAGCCACTTTCAGGGTTGGCTTCTGGGCATGAAGCGAGCCACCCTTTATACAGGTG
>NC_033796.1:72168881-72183493 GCF_001876935.1 Asparagus officinalis
GCCGAGCCACCTCAGGGTGGCTCGGCATGAGCCGAGCCACCCTCAGGTGGCCCGACTCCCCCCCCCTCTCTCTCTTGTGCACAAAGGCACAGTTCAGAGAGGCTATAAATAGGGGGGGTGGTTGTTCATTTGAGGGACTTCTTCTGAAACTTTTGAGAGAGCCGAAACTCTGCCGGATTGTCACCTCAACTCGGAGATCTGAAGGCTTGAAGACTTGGAGACCCGGATTTGATTCTTAGCGAGCACCCGCACCGAAAAAGGCAGGAGTTCGAGAGAGTCTAATCCTCAGATCTACGTCGTCACACTCCGGATCTAAGCTTGGTTCTTAGATCCCGAGATTCGAGCGGTCGTTTCCTTGGTGAAACGATCCCTCCCGGCTATTATCTCCTTGGTGGGATAATACCCGTAATACGTCGTAGATCTGCTTGGATCCAGATCACGCGGTGGTCCACGGTAAGCAACCCCGGCGCAGGCAAACAACCCACAGAAGCAAGAGACCGAATAACAGGATCTTGTGATTTGTTCGGTAAAAGAGAGAAGTTGTAATTTTGATTTCTTTGTTTTATTTTGATTTTCATTGTAAGCCGGATCTTATAAAAAGACCGGATCTCTTTGTAACACATAAAGTTGTTAACTGAGTGCAATGACATCGATAATGAAGAAAACACCAACTTTTCCCGCGAACACTTCCCGTCAGCGATATACATAATATCGCTGATGGTTTCCCGTCAGCGATACCTTTTGCTGACGGGATTCTCATCAACCATATTATGTACATCGCTGACGGGAATCCCGTCAGCGATAGGTATCGCTGACGGGAAGCCCGTCAGCGATAAGTATCAGCAGCTAAAAAAAGGGAATCCCGTCAGCGATAGGTATCGCTGACGGGAAGCCCGTCAGCGATAAGTATTAGCAGCTAAAAAAAATTCTGCTGATTATATACTCAGTTCCCTATACATATATATTCCCTGTACATCTCCAAACGACATTTCATGCGCATTCCAAAACATCTCGCAATGAATACAATCCAAATTTTCCCAATTAAACCTCTCATCCAATCAATTTTTGCAAACGTTCGAAATATATACATTCACTTTTCATGATAAGTTCCAAATCCACAATAATAATTTTCACAACAAACCATACACACATATCATAAGTTCTAAATCCACAACAAACCATACACGCATATCATAATCTCAACTATAAAGATGTCCACAATATACAAACACGAGTTTAGGATATAACTCACTAAGATAGGTCATCCGCCCTATCCATGTCATCGTCCGTGTTGCCACTGGCGGATCCATCCCTACGACTCGTGCTCCCAATAGCATCATCTCAAATCTAACAACAAAATAATTTAAATTTAGAATCACATAATATTGTGTGTAATCATGTTTTACATATATAATAAGTATACATGTCTGCTACTCTCTCCACTACCAGTAAATACCTTTTGAGTGGCCAAGAAGTTCATAATCTGGCTTTGCACCCAAGTAGGAACCCACCTTCTACAAGATTTTATTATTTGCCTAGAAACCATCGCAAAAGTAGCAGTAGGCTGGATCACTCGCATAAGCTCCTCTTGAATATCCTCCCACATCTCCTCGGGAATCTGACCATCTAACATATTCATCACAGAGGAAACAAGCTGCATCGCCTGCTGAGTGCAATCCTCCTGCGGCATGTAAGAGGGCCCCGATGGCATAGTCGAGGGTGTTGAAATCGGCGGAGGCTGGAATTGTGTAGACACCCTCTGAGCTCCAACTCCCATCCACCTGGTCCTCCCTTTTTTAGGAAGTCCACAAACTAAATGGCTCACATTATAATTCTGCTCTCTAGTCAGGGGCTCTTGGCTCTGTGCAACAACCTTAGAATATGTGTTTTCCAGAGCTTCCTAGAAGTCAAAAAAATAAATTTAAGAATTGGCCTTTCAAAAATAAAAGATATTTACCTGAACAAGTAAAATAAAAGTACATGTGAAGGGTGTTTTGTACAACATAAAAGTACATGTGAAGAAGGGTGTTAAGTGCTAATAAATAGTTGAAGGGTGCTTTGGCTTGTAAGGTGATAGGAAAAGTTTTGTCATTAGCAATTCAAAGGTTTTCGAGAATAAAACCAAGTAGATCAATCATGTTACAGTATGTTATTTCTTATGCATTGTTATATCCTAACAAGCAAGCCCCTCATACGAATGGGTCATAGTAACTCGGGGAAGAAATGGAACACTAAGTATAATCTTTTGCTCTGTGTAAACAGTAACAACAGCATTGACCTGGATGTAATGAGTCATCTGTTTTTCTTTAACATTTTTTTACTTGTATTAGTGTTACATGATGTATTGTTTTTGTGATTGCTTGCTTGCTTCAGTGCATAATAAGACATTCCTGTAGTATTCTGAGTCAATAAAATTTTGTACACTACTGTCAAACACAACAACACCAATTTGAATGGGACACTTGATGCCACTCCTTTGAGCTCCTATTTCTAACTATTATACCGGTTTATCTTAATTTCTATGCATATTCTCATAAGTTCCTAGACATCTCGTTCTTGCTCATTCTTTGTTCTTTTTATCATTACGATGAAAAAAATTAAATATTATATTACAAGGGTCAGCCTAAGATGATTAAATCAGTAAAACCATGAGTATGGAACAAATGGGTAAATGAAGGACTTATAAGCATCACACTTTCATCCTTGATGACGATGACAATGATAAAGTGCTGGTTGTTTATGTATGCATCATGCTCCTTAGTAAATCCCTTCCCTTAGAAAATCCCTCCTAATGTGAAGCAAGATAGGCCTACCTACTAAATAATCAAACGAACACATGGAAAATCTACCAGAAACATGAATATTATACTTACCCACAATAAAAACAACCCAATATAATCATCATATTTAAAAGATAAAATAAAATCAAAGTTCATGAAGAAGCTTGCATTACCATAGATGTATGCATGCATCTTCCTTAACACATTCACACATATAATTCATGTATGATAATTAAGATGACCAAAAGAAGAGTGCAAACAATAAATTCCCAACATGATAACAGGCTAATAAGAGCTAAGATAATTAGTTAACCTGCATTTTCTTGGCCAATTCTAGCTTTTGTTTCTTAGTCTCATCGTCATCGTACCCCTTCTTAAATTGAACCATCGTTCTCCTGTGCAGTTCTGGTAGTGGGATAAAGGGAGCGTTCTGAGATTTAAAAATATATTTATTAGTTTTATTTATCAAATAATCTAAGAAATGGAGAGAATATATATAGAAGATTAAAAGACTTTATACCGTTGTCCTACAAAATTGATCCTCAATCTGGACAAATGAAGTAGTCCCCGTATGATGATCATAATCTTTTTTCCATCGATTAAGTTTATTTCTCCTACATTTTTCCTTCAACATGAACAAAGAGAATTTTAGTACATGTTATAATATACAATGGAATATATCACTAGTTTCAGATAAATAACTTGATGATAATTAACTACTATACATATTTACCTGGTGCTCCTCTTGGCCCCACAATATTATAAGTGCAGCTAAGTGCTCAGGCTCAACCCTCTTATCTCGCTTGTATATCCTCTCCCAGTTGTGAGTGAAACAATCAAAGCATTTCTTCTTTATCTCATGTCTCCACTCCCGAAGAGAATGCTTGAACTTTCCCATGTATCCAAATAAAAATTCCCACCCTACGGGATTGTCTTCGATGTTGAAATATCTCTAAAAATAAAATATAGTTAAGCATGGACAATTGATAGAATTGAAAAATAATTGTGCTAAATATAAGAATTTACCCAACAATCTCGATATATACTCTCCAGGACATGAAATGGCTGCTCCCAAGCCTCGTAATAAGGATTCACATTATCACTCCTCCGTATCAAACATCCAAGGTATGAGCTGAAGTTATTAGCCCATTGTCCGGTTGGAATCCCATTATGTCCCCATCTCACAATTGCTCGAAAACCATCCGGTGGTAACTTTTTTTTAAAGTCACTTCCCTTGGCATCCTTTTTTCTGG
The DNA here is from genome assembly GCF_001876935.1 of Asparagus officinalis. Lineage (NCBI taxonomy): Eukaryota > Viridiplantae > Streptophyta > Magnoliopsida > Asparagales > Asparagaceae > Asparagus > Asparagus officinalis. Next base: position 72,172,915 of record NC_033796.1, read on the forward strand.
TAAAGTTTTTCTCCTACAAAAAAAAAGATATATCAACACTTTTATTTAATCAATCTTAAGCTCTTAGAATTTACTAAAAAAGAAAGAAGAAAAATATTAAGGAAAAGAGAAACCTGAGAATATTATGTTTATTAGATATGGATACAATTATGAAAAGGAAGAAGAAAAATATTAAGGAAAAGAGAAACCTGAGAATATTATGTTTATTAGATATGGATACAATTATGGAAACATTCAAATTTCAACATTCTGGAATTGATTATGTTTTCTTATTAATAGACTCAGAATTGATTAAGTTTTTGATCAAACTCACCAAATCTTTGTCTGATTTCATTTTTTGCATCAGATAAAATCTCATCAATCCGTGGGGCTCATTCATCCAATCTTTTTTTCGCAAGCATGTATTTTTCTGTCTGCTTGAGTCTGTACCCCTCTGCACATGCTGGTAAGGGCCCGCGCTCAATCCCAGGAATGTATGCTCGAAGTATAACTGGAGGATCTGCATATAATGGTATGTGAGTCGGCTCTTCCTCACCCTCACCTATAAAAATAAAAGAAATAAATTATCATTGTGCATATATCATGAATAAAAATACTTAAGTTAAACTAAGTTATACCTGACATCTCTCCTGAACTCGGAGGCTCTTCCTCAGTGGATTGGCTTGGCGAAAATAAATTAATATAACATAGATGCAAATTGGCTTGGCGAAAATAAAAACAATATGTTTTGTTGCGTTACTAAATTTTTCATTTCATATCAAGTTTGTAGGCATCTACAAGCTGAATATACAAAATAAGATATTACATATTTATATCGTCCAAAAGGTAATTGAGATACATTGTAGTGATATTAAAGTTTTTATTATACAATTTGCAAACTAAAAAAAGTTACATGAAGACCCGATTACAAATAATTGCTGTTTAGCTCCTATTAATGTATGTGATAATATTTGGAATGTCTGTCCGAGTTGTTGGAGCATCCGTTTCAAACACTACGTTTTCAGGGTACGAGAATTCATCGATCGCTGTATTTGGCTCATTGAAGTTGTTTATATAGCTCTCCTCATCATCTTCATTAGTGGAAGGTTGAATATAAGCCCTAGAATCCTTGTACAAGACAACCCACTCGTCTTTAACTGTAGGATCTTTCACATAGAAACATTGTCCCACCTGAGATGCAAACATGAATTTTTCATCACTATCAATTTCTTTATCGAGATTGACAATTGTAAATCCAAAGGGATCCTTTTGAGTCTTTGTAAAACACCAACAAATCATGAACATCATGTATTTATGTTCATTTAGACCACCATAGCCGTAGAATATCTCCAGCACATCTTCCAACCTTCCATAATATGTCATATTATTTTCAACTGGATTTTGATCTCTTCTGTTTGAGAAACATTCCCGTGAGAAGGTAGCCATGACACCACTATTCTGGGTGACCTTCGTATCATCAACCTCCATTGTGTGAAATTTATAACCGTTAACACGATACCCACCATATTGAATTACAGCATAGTAAGGCCGCTTTGCGTGAACCTTCACTTCTTCTGATATTTGATTATTAAGGACAAGTTGTTCCTAGATCTAAATATACAAAAATAAGCAAACTATTAAATCAATAATATCTAAGTTTTTTATCAATGAAATACAAATATTGTTAAATTTAACAATACTTACTTCACTATTCAACCAAGCAGGGAATTCCTTCATATGCCTTTCTTTAATGTCATGTACAGCTATACTACCAGTAACTTTATTCTTAAGTTTTTCCTGATGTTGCCTATTAATGTGCATAGATTTAATTATTATTGTCAAAATAAAAATTTTGTCAAAATAAAAATTAAAGAGTAAATGGTATTAAAAACACTTTTTAGATATTTTACCTCCGGTACTCCGAGAAGATTTCAAGATTATTTATAACATATGCATGCGCTTGATCTAACAATATGTTAGAATAATTTTTGTTCAGCCCGCGAGGATAGAGAACTGTGTACTCCTTATTATCAACGGGTGCTTGAAGTTCAGTTTGTTCCCCTCTCATATAACGAGAGGCAAATAAGAGACACTCGCTTCTCACGTAACTTTCAGCTATTGAACCTTCTGGGCGAGCTCTGTTACGCAATTGACGCTTCATTGAACCCAAATATCTAAAAAAGGAATATTAATCAGATATAGATGTAAAGAAATTTACATTTAATAGATATAAATATTGATAGGTAACGATTAAATTTTTCTAAATACTAACCTCTCTATTGGATACATCCAACGATAATGGACTGGTCCTGCTATTGCAGCCTCCTCCGCGAGATGATGTGTAAGATGAACCATTATTGTGAAAAAAGATGGAGGAAAGAGCATCTCCATTTCACACATTGTTTCAGAAATATTTTCTCCAAGTTTCTCAAAGTCACGGGCGTCTATAACTTTAGAAAAAAGCTTTCTGAAAAATCCACAAAAATCAATAATAACCTTCACTATTTTTTTATTCTGCATAGTACTGCGTAGTGCCACAGGTAGCAATTGATGAAGAAGCACGTGATAATCATGAGTTTTAAGCCCTAATATTTTCCTTTCTTGCACCTGGACATAGTTCGATATGTTTGCGGAGTAACCCTCTGGTAACTTTATTGATTTGAGGACTTGACAAAATGTTTGCATCTCAACTTTCGACATTGTAATACGAGACGCAGGCAACTCTAATCGGTCATTTCCAATAATTTTTGGCTGCAGTTCCTCTCTAATGTTTAATGCAGTTAGATCTCGACGAGCTCGTAGATCATCCTTTGATTTATTAGCATCTTGCAACAGTGTGGACAAAAGATTATCACAAATATTTTTTTCAATGTGCATAACGTCCAAGTTGTGACGTATTTTTAGCTCTTTCCAATAGAGGAGTTGAAAAAAAATGCTGAATTTTGTCCATCCTGAAGGTAATTTTACGACTTCAGCCCCATCACTCACCACTTGTGCTTGTCTCTTTCGTTTTGGTATCCTTTTGTTAATACGCAAGTTCCTTACTCCAAGTAAATCTTCTTTCGAATAGCGCTTCTTTCCAAACCTGACGGCAGGGAACATCTCAAGCAAATGTACAATCTGATCCCCACGTAATGGACGCGGAGCATCTCTCTTCTCAACAGTATCATCAAAAAACTTGCTCCATTTTTTGGTTCTGTACCTGTGTTTTATGTTCAACCACCTTCTATTAAACCAATAACAAAACTTTCGACTGTGCTGCAGATAAAGACCTTTGAATTCTGAACCACACACTGGACATGCATATGTTCCCTTTGTAGACCAACCTGAAAGATTCGCATAGGCTGGAAAATCATTAATTGTCCATAGTAAAATAGCACGTAGTCTGAAAGACTGCTTTGCATGAGTATCATAAGTCATAACCCCTTCAGTCCAGAGTTGTTTTAACTCATCAATTAGCGGTTCTAAAAACACATCTATGTCATTGCCTGGTGCATGCTTGCCTGGTATCAATAATGAAAGTATCATCTATTAATTTCATTATCTGTGCCAGCTCCTCATGATCAGTCACGCCTCCAGCATTTCCTGACTCGTCAGCATCCTCGGCATCTTCAGATTGATCTACATTAGGAACTGTTAACATATCCGCGAGCATCGTATGTGTATCATCTATTCTCGTATCATCTATTCTCCCACCGGACGTACCGGTATCCGCCATCAGTTCCATTTCTTCAAGGCATCCTTCCCCATGAAACGTCCAATATTTGTACTCCTCATGGAATCCGGATATTAAGTGTTTTTGTAAATCACTTTTATCCACCAACGCCCTATTTTTACACCAACAGCAGGGACAATACACGACATCACTATTTAACTTCTGTGGGTCTGCCAACGCGTATTGTATGAATTGATTTATTCCATCTTTATATCGACTATCCCTCCATCTATCAATACGAGGAATATCGATCCATGATTTGTCGGGAACTATCCTCATCTGTATGATATTAAGCATAATTAGGTAATGTGAATTTTTATTAGTAACGCATCAAATTAACGGTTGCGTGATATTAACTTTCTTCACGACATCAAGGAAATTCAAATTATAATAATCTCGGAGGAAAAATTACCAGAACATAAATTATGTGGGAGTAAAATCTAACGCTCATATTTTCAATAAGAGACTTTAACGGCTGTCATAGGAAATGGACCTATCCCATTAGGAATATAGTAGTATCTACAACTACCTTCATCATCTTTATGCGCTTTTATTTCTTAAAAATTTCGGCAGCACCTACCCGCTGTTCTCCGAGTACACTGTACGGATGTTATAATGCATATCAATCATCGATAATAGATCGATTATAGATCGAAACGCAAAACAACATACGATTATTGTACACGGAGAACAATGCGGTACGTGTTATCGAAATTTTGTAGGAATAAAAATGCGTAAAGTATACAAAGATAGACGATACACTACTGTATTCCTAACCTGTACGAGAAGGGGAATCCTCCCCGGACAGATCTAATAATTATTGCATATAGAGCATACTCCTAACATAAATCACGTTATTCTCTTTAGATGTAAAAAGTATTTTCACATTCAACTAGAATTGCGTGAGTTTATATCAGAAGAGACTCACATCCAACAATATTAGACGGGAAACTAGGGGTAACGACTTCTGATTCATAAAATCATGATATATAACACAATACAAACTCGATATATCTAACTAATTAAAATTTTCAGTTAAGATAAAGGCTAAATATCAGTAAATCCCATTAACTTTGGGACTATTATCAGATAACCCCCCTTAATTTTCAAAATATCAGAAAATCCCCATTATTTTGATCTTCATATTAGGAAAGATAATTAAACTTCTTCATATTAGGAAAGATAATTAAACTTAGCCATCCACATTAAAGCCCATCAAAATCCAATTTTGAACTGAAGAATCAAAAAAGGACAAGAAATTACCGCTTGGATCTCTTGCACTACAATCCAAGAAAATGTAAGACCGCTTGGATCTCCAGCACTGCAATTGCAAGAAATCAAATATCAGATCAGAAACAACAACAAAACCTAAAATTACAACAAAATAATTTAAAAAAAATCACTGACAGAGAGGTTTCTGCGAGTTGATTATCAAATAATTTCCGTTTTCAGTTTTGGAATTTGTCAATTTCTTTCTTTATGGTCACAATATATTAAACATAAAGGTTAATTGCAAATAGACCCCCAGCCGTATTGTTGTTTCGAACTTAGTACCCCTGTAGTTTTATTGTTATAGATAGACCCCTGGATTATTGTTATTATTATTGGCTATTTTAAAAATTTACAACAATACCTAAAATTACAACAACAAAATTTACAAAAATCCCTAAAAATTTACAACAATACCTAAAATACCTAAAAATTTACAAAAATTTACAACAAAAATACCTAAAAATTTACAACAATACCTAAAATTACAATAAATTTACAAAAATTTACAACAATACCCAAAATTTTACAACAATACCTCTCTGCGAGTTTAGCGGGGGCGGTGCCGTGGCGAGCTCCGGCGAGAGATCGGGGGTTCGGGGTTCCGGGGCGTCGGCGCATGGGCGGTGGAGTCGGTGAGGAGGAGCGGGAGGTGACGGAGTTCGCGATCTAGGGCAGTCACGAGGGGTAATGGCGACGGCGTCCGGCGGTGAAGTGGGAGTCGAGGGCGGCGAGTCAGAGCGGCCAGAAGGGAGTCGAGGGCGGTGGCGCGAAGGGCAAAATTTATATCAAACATCGTTGACGGGCTTCCCGTCAGCGATGTTTATTTCCCGTCGGCAATGATAACATCGCCGACGGGTATAACTCAATTGTGATGGCAAATTCGCTGACGGGAATTCCCGTCAGCGATATAAACATCGCTGAAGGGAAACTCCCGTCAGCGTTGTTGCCGTCAGTGATACATGATTTTCCACTAGTGAAACCTCCTTTTTTGGTTAAACTTTAAACAGTTAGGGTTAAAGCCAAAATCCTCTCTCGATTCCTTCCATGAACGAGAGATCCGTTTTCAAAACCGAGATACCCTTTCGATAAATGAAAAGGCCTCTATCCAATTTGAACAATCAAACCTATAAAAGGTATAACTATCTCAACTCCCACTTGGTCAAACCTTCCTACAGTTGGGGCCAAAACCAAAATCCTCTCTCGATTCTTTCCATGAACGAGAGGTCTATTTTTAAAACCGGAATTCTCTTTCGATAAACGAAATGCTTCTATTCATTCCTCTTCAGTCAAACATCTACAGCTTTGGCTGAAGTTAGAATTTCATCTCGATAAACGAGAACTTCATCTTCAGATTGGGTAACCAATACTATAAAAGTTAGGGTTATTCGGGTCTTTTTGATTCTGAGAGTGAAGATCTCACTCTTAGTTTCACCTTCAAGATTCTTAAAGTAGAGATCCCACTTTGAGTTTCTCTTGCAGTAGGAGATAGAATATAAAGTTCTTCCTCTCCGGCATCAGGTTTGTCTTTGCCCCAAGAGAAAATAAGCAAGAGATAGAATATAATATTCTTTCTCTCCGGCATCGGGTTCGTCTTTTCCCCAGGAGAAGACATAATTTTTTTAACACCAAAATCTATACCTTTTATGCATGGGAATATTATCTCGATCCCTTATTAAAGATAAGTCTGCATCTAACACACGTTACCGGGTAGTACGTTCCCGTAAAAATGACAAAACCTACGTATTCAATATCGTATCCGGTGGTTATTATTAAGTTAAAAATCTCCGAATCCATGCCTTTATGCATGGGGGACGTTATTTCGATCCCTTATTAGAGATAAGCCTACATCTAACACATGTAGCCTACATATTCAACATTGTAATATACAGTCTAAGAGAGTTTTATTCTTTTAGCACAACGTTATATGTGAAACAGACTTAGACAATTTATATACTAGCCCAGCTCAAACGGTAGTCGGTAAAGGCATATCAAATCCGTTAACGGCTGATGGTTTTCCAAAAATCCTATGAGTATTATAATTATTTATTCCAAACAAGAATGAGTAATCATAATAAGTCTTCAAATGAGCAAAAAGTTCACTTTATTCATGAAAAGAACTTGAAAAAGTACAAAAGAAGTTCCGATACAAGAAAAATGTTCTTAAGTTAAAGACAACTTATAACTGCGGATCTGTTCTTCAAGTCTTGAAAGCTCTTCTGCATAAGCTTGTTCGAACTCAGTTGTAAGGCTAGCTTTTAAAGATTCCTCGCTAGTATTCTGAGCCTTAAGGACTTCTTATTCTGTTTTAGTAAGCTTTTTTATCTTGGAGCTCCAGTTGGTTGAATAGGTTTGTTTCAACACGTTCCGCCTCAGCCAAATCAAGCGCCAAAATGCCCTCAGCATCCTTAGCTTTCGCAAGTTCCTTTTCTAAACGGGTTATTTTGGCTCGATGTGATTCTAAGGACTAAAGCAAATCAGCCTTAGCTTTCACCTTCTTGGCGATACTCAATCTCATTTGGGTCACATGGCTCCTTAACTTTTAAAGTTCAAGTTCAGCTGATTTTTGTGAATCACGCCATGATTGCAATCTTAGATCTATCTGGGCCGCTACATAAGAAGAAACACCACTGTTCTGAAGATCCTTTAAGTATTCGATTTGCTGTTCTAGTTGAACCAAATAGGCTTCAATGGAATCAGCCAGCACAGGATATCCCTCGTCTCTAATCCACGACACATGTCGATCGAGTGATCTCCTAAAGCTGTCAAAAGAAGAGCCTTTATGAAGAATTCGATCAATCATGAGGTTTAGGAAGTAGACAAAGCTTTGTACATCCGGGATGATAACGCCTTTGTCCGGATCCTCATCAGATATCAAGGCTCGGATGGGCTCAAGTAATGATGAAGAGGCATTGCAAGGGGGGAAAAGAAAAAAAGTACTCGAAAGAACAGTTGGATAAATATTCCAGACTTAGAATCCAAAAGCAATAGTGAACAGAAATGTACCAAATCTAACAGAAGAGCCTTCAACATGGCTTTCTTGCCCCGATGATATCAATTCGGCTTCTTGAGCAACTAGGGCTATCTCAGGAATAACAACCGTTGACGTGCCTGCTTCATCAATTAGCTTGGTGACTGGGACTTCTGTTGGTATCGGAGCTGATTCTACAACAGTTTGGTGATGAGAAGGAGAAGGTTCAACTTTAGCAACGATCTTCTCAACACTTTAATAGCCTAAATGTTAAGCCTATTCTGAAGTTTCGCCGACTGTAGTTGTATCGGTACCAGTGTCCGGTCCTATAGTCAAAATTCTTATATAAGCATTCGAAATTGAGCAGCAAATGGATACACGGGATTTGAGAATAAAAGTCATACTTGCAGATGAACTAGCTCTAGCAGCTAGTTCTACTGCCTCATCAAGAGTTTTCTCCGATAGTAAATCAGAGATTAGTTGATAATCATCTTTCGCAAGGTCGAGATCAAGATTGTGTTCGTTGAAGCCTTTAGCTTCAGCAGCATGAGCAGTCTCCTTCTCGGTTGGTTCATCCACCACGATATCTGCAGAAGGGGTTGAAGGAATCATGCAACTTTGTATAGTTAAGGTACCTGACTACATAACTGTCTAGCTAGTCTATTATAGGTGCAGTATGAGTATAGTTATATACTAGTATAGACGTAGTATATATCTTAGTACGTACGTAATATCCCGTATGTATACTATATATGTAGGTTAGTACTGGGTAGTACTGATAGAGGTAGTATTAGTAGCTCAGTAGGGTATATTATGAGCGCGAGTATAGATGGTTAGGTATATATAATGTAGAGTATACGGGTAGTATACCGACTGTATATATATAGCTATATATACTACTTATAGGGTATGATGATATAGGCGTCTACGCGGATATTAGTAGTAGTATGAGTAGATACGTAGTAGTGAGTATTATAGTACTGATAATGTGATACTGAGGGTGTAGTGCGTAGTGTATGATACATAGGGTATGTATATACGGTATGGCTACGTAACTATAGTAACCGTTATAGTGTGTGAGTTAGGTCAGTAGTATATATGGGGTATATAGGGATATCTATATGTCGCAATAATCACATATGTGTATACAGGGTATATATATGTACAGGTAGGTATATTTGTACGGTAATAGTATATATTAAGGTCCTGGATATATTTGTGATTATTATAGTAGGTAGTAGTATTAGCGGTGGTGTGGTTTCTAGTGTAGGTGGAGTATTTAGATATATAGAGGTATGGAGGTGATATATGCTGTGTAGCTGGTATACACGTATTAATTTGTATTAGTATAGGTAGAGTATACTCTCTAGGGGTACGTAGCGTAACGGTAGTAGTATCGGTAGGGTATAGTAGGGTAGTAGAGCCTGCCGCTTGGCTGGGTAGCCGTATTAGTCGTATAGTAGTTACTTGATAAAGGTAGGTATAATATATTATGGGTATACGTAGCATATAATACAAGTTTAGTTGCTAAGTTAGTATTGTAGTTACATACAGTAAAGCATACGGTTACTAGTGATTATAGGTATTATATACATAACACTACGTAGGCGTTAGTGTTCTAGGGGGGTCGTATATATACTGTATGATAGTTTGTATGGGCGTGAGGGTATCTAGGATACTGGACGATTAGAGTATTATGGTACATATTATGACATTAGGGTTAGTGAGGTGTAACCATTACGGTGTACAGCAGCGGCTGTACCCGCGTCGTAGTATGCGGAATGGGCCGGGTATAGCATCATGACAGTAACACACTGCGATGAGTATGACGATAGCACTACAGGCGGGGTAGTTTAGGGTGAGTCTACGTAAGCACGGTATCGAGTAGTGGGCTCGAGATCAGGGTAGGGTATAGGATATACGATACACACAAACACACACGTATAGGAGTAGGTCCATATATATATACTTCGAGGTAGAGTGTAGGGTAGCTGTATAGTGTACAGGTTTGGATACGGGTAGGTGAGTTTATGGAGGGGTGTAGTTTTGCGGTGGGCCTGATTGGTGAGTTGAGCGGATTTGGCGTGAGTGGATGCTCGACGGCGTATTTGAGGTGGGATGCCCGGCGCGGGCCCTCAGTAGGCGTAGTAGGTTGGCTGTGAGGGGGGTGGACGTCATTTAGTGGTGTATTACGTGTGTATATATGAGTATTTCATGGTCCGGGAGGGATCTCAGTCATCGTAATACAACTCATCCGGTGTTGCTGTCGAAGGATGAGCTACATATTTCGATTGCGCGACGTCGTATTGTAGATGGATACTCAGGCATGGGGTCTAGGATTTGTTATTGGGATTGGGATATGTTCCGGTTCGGTGATGTTTGAGGTTAGGTTCGAGCAGTATTTGGTTTTGTACTGGTGCGTGTGGATCGCTTCTGCTTCGGAGAGTGGAGTCGGGCCGCGGGTGGTGTGGGTATATGCGGAAGCGGTATGGTATGTTACGGAGTGTTATATTATACTATTGCTTGGATTTATAATCAACTGGATAGGTAGTCCTGTCGGTCGGTATGACCGACGCGTATGATCTGCGAGTTCTACTGTTTGGCACGGCTGCTTTCTGGTATGTTTCACTCTCTCGAATCACGCC
>NC_033796.1:72183499-72208799 GCF_001876935.1 Asparagus officinalis
AGTCAAATTACCTTCAGTCACCACGGCATGATCTGCAGCTTCACTGTTCGCACTCGCTTTCTTTAGTTTCACTAAAAGGAGATAAAGTGCACAGATCATTAGAAGAGGTACGCATTCCGACTCACTCATCTCTCGGAATTTCCCTTCAAATAGGGAAGTACCCGTACTTGCATTGGGAGTTGATGGAATGATTTCAGTAGGGGAGGTCATTTGAACGGCAGCAGGTTCGTTATCCATTGCATTGTGCATTTGTTGAACGAAACTGGGCTCCTTGGTTTCTATAAGTCTGGGAGAAGTGATGCCGACTTGAATTTCTCCTTCTTCTCGACCCCCTATGAAAACCAAATACAGAATAAGTTCAGATCTTAAAAAAAAGGAAATAGAGAAATGAAAATAAAGAAGAAATATTACCTCTTTCCTCAATAGAAATATTGTAGGCCAGTTCTTCTTCCATTGTTGGTAGAGAAGTACATTATCGGTGTACAACCTTCTTAGCGCTTTTTGGTGGACGCGCTCCCCCCAGAATATCGGATCTCTCATGACGACATTTTGTGTGCAACTCGGCTTTTGGAGAAACTTGGGTTTGAGCTTGAGCCTGAGTTGAAGAACGAGATCTATTTCTATGAGTGAGGGGCATCGTATCTTCTTCCTCTTCATCTCCACTAAGAACTTCTACCATCATCCGATTGAGAGATGTCAGAACCACCCTTTCCTTCTTGCTTTTTGGAGCTCCCATCGATTTAGGCTGATCTGCACGATGAGTCCTATGAGATACAATAGAACTCACATATCCTCTTTGAAAGAAAGAAGGTGGGAGACTAGCCACTTCCTCCTCCTCGTCACTATTAATTCTAACACCCTTAGCTTCACCTTCAGCCCCAACTTCATCCTCACCTTCTTCTTCAGATGTTCCAACTGTATCAATATGGAGCTCCCCCTCACTCTCATCAAAACTAGAGAATTGCTTTCCCTTACTGGAAGATTCAACGAGTTTCTTTCCTTTCCTTGAGAGTACGGTCTCCTAAACCGCTTCAATAGCAATTCGAGATGCAGCCTCTGCTTCCAACTCTGAGACTCTTTTTCTCCTTGTGGTTGCATTAGTAGATATCAGTCAGTCGCAATACAGAAAAGTTATTTGCAGGGAAGGGACAACCATAGGAAGTTCAAACCGAGCGTCGGTGCAGCCATCTATGCTCCAAAACCAGGCCCGTGCTCCGTTGATGAGACCTCCACAAGTTCTCAGCCGCTTATTCGGGTTGCCTACGTACAGTTGGTCGTAACCAAACTAACGAGCAAATCTGCAAGGTTAATACGGCTCGATGTTACAGACATTTTTGACTCTGAAAACCAAGTAGCTGGGGTGGATGTTCATCAACCACCTAAAACATCCTACATCTAATACGGTCCTGTTCTTTCTGGGTTCTTCAGCATCTATGAGTATATCATTATAAGTCCCGAAGAATTAAGGGAAGCACGGGAAGAACTCCCATCACTTGGTGAACCCGAAATTGCAGAGACACATCATGCCATTGCCTGGCCGACCACTTGCACTCTTCTAAAGTTTCTAACAAAGGAAGATCTGGGTTGGCAGCTTCAGGAGCTGACATTAAGTCCAGCCGATGGAGAACTAACCAAGTCATTAGATAGGTGTAGGGCAACTCAATTCTGGGAATCAGAATCTCATTTGAAGGTTTCTTCCCTTCCTGTGTAAAAGTGGTGGCTAAGTAGCGGAGTCCACTGTGGATATCTGCGATCATTGCTGGGACTAGAGAGAGCCTATGTCCAGTTACCAATTAGACTGTCGGATACAAAACTTCAATTGGCAAACCATCAAAAGGTTGGTGATGGACTACACATTTCTTTAGCTAAATGGCCAAATACCCAGCCAAAAGAGTTGTTGGTGAGATTCTTTTCTGAGTCTGCCACAAGAATGATACAAACTTCGTACCCTTAGGGAATACACCTTCGGTCAAACGAGTAGTGTATGACTGGGTGTTTGTCTTCACCAATAACTTGTTTATCTCTGATGGGGTTAAAAGTAATAATTCACATACGTCATGGCCAGAGTGATCCTCTAGGTTTTTGAAGAGATAGTCGGCAAAATGTTTCAGACTGATTTGCGGAGATTTCTTCTTGGCTTTGATCTCCATCTCAGCCATGGCAGTCTGATGATGGAAAATTAACTCCCATGGAGTATCATGAACGACGACAACCATCTCTTTCATCCGATTAAGCTGACTGACTGTCGGGAAGAGCTCTTGATAAGGTATGTCTCCCATAGGTAATCCAAATACTTTCATTATCTCATGGAGTGGGAGACCCAATTCTCCATTCTTAGTAAAGAACGTATTGATATCTTGATTTTAAGTCTCAAACAGGGCGAGAAAGTGGTCAACACTGATCGGGAGCATACATACTAGCACGAATGGGAACAAATAAACCTTTGTCAGCCAATTCGCTTCTCCAACGGCCGAGTACGTAATTTGTCATCCTCGTCCACCATCTATCTGTAGAAGAGTGGACCCAACCATATCATCTGAACTTCCTAATTAGAAATTCTTTTCCCAACCGAGCCAAATGGTTCTTAACAGTACTTGCCTTGATCATAAGTTCATTCTAAGGCAAGTTATCCTGACCTAATATACCCGGATGGAGTCCCCTAATTGAGTGCCTATCACTTGATCCTGGGGTTTTAGCGTCCTTACCGATAAATCCGTAGTGGATGCGTTCATGATCCTCTGTTAATCTCTAGGATATCTCTCGGGTCACTGCTAAGTTCCAGAGCTGCAGAAGAGAATATTGACGAGGAATCGGCAGTAGATATATACACATTCTGCTATACTCATTCAACCATTGTTCTACCTCACATTAAAGCTTCTCGGGATCCTCCATGGAGCATCCAAATAGATATTGAGGCTTCCATAGTGGTTGGGTTGAATCTTGGTTCTGATTTAACGGTACGTCAAAAATCAACTGACGTAAATTTCAACGATCCCCTCGTCGTATGAGTTCAGGACGCCTTCTGAATAGTCCTCACTGAATTGAGGAGCCTCTCTAATTATAGGAATCCCTTCAAAATAAGCATGGGTGGCGCTGCTCTGACTAATTACTTCTCGATCAAGGAAGACCATTGAGGGAAAATTGACTGAAGAAAAAAATATGTTTGTTGGAATTCGGTTTAAAGGATATTTCCAAGGCTAAATAAGGGGTAGAATTCATCTTGTAAACCCACGAGATAGAGTCACCACCTTATGATCAACGAGGCGATTCAATTGTTAAATGCATGAAAGGCAACATACATCATCATGCATGAATACTACGACGATATGTTGAGTCGACATAGGGGGTGTTGCTTTGTCTGGCCTGGCTTCGTGTTAACTGGTCGAGCTTTGTGTTAACTGGTTTCGTGTTGATTGGCTTCGTCTTTCGAGTCGACACAGGAGGTGTCGACTTCTTCTAATTTAGTGGCTTCGTGTCGACTGGCTTCGCCTTTCGAGTCGACACAGGAGGTGTCGACTCGTCTGGTCAGGCTTCGTATTGACTAGCTTCACCTTTCGAGTTAACATAGGAGGTGTCGACTCGTGCTAAGGCTTGGACATGATTCGAGCCTTGTTTCGGCAAAATTTGTCGACACACTGATTTTCATTGCAGGTATTAGCTAGCGTTGACCTTCATCACAATGTATTGACCAACATTGACCTTCATCGGAATGGGTTGACTGACATTGTCCTTCATCGCAATGCGTTGACCGACGTTGACCTTCATCGTAATGCGTTGACCGGCATTGATCCAAGGCTACACGTTGATCAGTGTGAACACAGTTTATACTCATACATTAACTAGAGTCTACATAGTTTAGGCTCTTAAGGCGTTAGAGCAGAGAGGACCAGTTTATACTCGTATACTCCTGGGAGTTTCAAGAATTAGTTTAATCTCGTGTACCCATTGGAGGTTTAAGGAGATGCAGTTTATACTCATATACTCATTGGAGTGTTGGGAAGAACGAGCACAACCTTTGAGAACCATTTCCATAAAAATAGCTCTTGAAATGGTCAACAGTGAGGTCCGCTTATAACGGTCAGAGGTGAAGTTCGCTAAGTGACTTTGGATGAGGCTTGCTAAGTAGCTTTGGGCGCAGTTTTATAAGTAGCTTTGGCTGAAGTTCATCCTAGCAAACCTTACCTAAACGTTGTTAACCCACATTCTTAGAGATGTGGATGACATGGCCCACATGGTCTTTGAGGCAAAGTTCACATGAGGCTTAGGCAAACTTCGTTGTTGCTTGGGTGGGTTTTGATTTGGGCTCGTGCTTAGGCCTACGTGAAGTTTAGCCCATGGACATTCACTTCTTTGACTTGGTTTTAGCTTGAGTATATTTTGACCATCTACAAGACACCCCTTAAAATATTTTGAGGGATCTTGTAGATGATTAAAATATACTCAAGCTTAGCCCAAGTCTAAGAAGTGAATGCCCATGAGCTAAACACTTCATATAGGCCCAAGCACAAGACCACATCAAAGCCTACCCAAACAACAACGAAGTTCGCCTAAGCCTCACGTGAACTTCACCTCAAACATCCACATGCACCACATCATCCACATCTCAAAGAATGTGGGTTGCCCATATTTTGGCAAAGTTTGCTGGGATGAACTTCACCAAATGTTCTTAGCAAACTTCTACCAAAGCTACTTGGCGAGCCTCGCCTAGAACTATTTAGCAAGCCTCTCCCAAAGTTGCTCAGCGAGCTTTGCCTCTGACCGTTATAGGAAAACCTCTCCATTTACCGTTTCAAGAGCTATTTTTAGAGAAACATTCCTCCTATTATCTCCTAAGTTAATGGCCCACTTAATCCATATTTAATAACCACTAACTTTCTATCTTAGCCTATTTGAATAGGGGAGATTGCTCATTTTTAGGAACTTTCGCATTCACACTTGGCAGCCAAAAATCTTGGATTTTAACAACTTCAACATTTCAAGAAGAGCTTTGGCAACTACAAATCTATAGAAGATCCAGCACTTGATTTGGACCGTCAGCGAGTACAAGGCTCTATTGGCACATAGAATCCATATTTAATGGCCATCAAATCTCTATCTTAGCCTATTTTAGGAGGAGAGATTCCTCTTTTTTAGGAAGTTCGGCATTCACACTTGGCATTTAGCTAAAATTCTTGGATTTTATTAACTTTGGCATTTTAAGAAGAGCTTCGGCAACTGCAAATCAGTAGAAGATCTAACACTTTAGTTAGACGGTTAGCGGGTATAAGAACAAGGCTCTATCGGCACAAAGAAAAGAACCCAACCAAAAATAAAATTTTCTTATTTCACTTATAGTTTCTTTTGAATTATATTTTGAGTTTCACAAAGACTCGAAACATGATGATGACTTTGCTAGGAGAAATGACTGAGTTATGGAAATTAACTCGCCTATATGAAGAGAGGAGTCAATAGAGGTGTAATGTTAACCAGTCGACGAAGTTATAATGATAAAGATGTAGTATTAACATATCATCTTTGAAGAGCTGGTACTGTTTAGAGGTGTAAAATTAACATATTAGTTATGAAAAAAATTTGATAGAGGTGTAATGTTAATGTGTCAAATGAACCAACCAACATATGTGAAATGTTAACTGGTCAAGTCTTAGTGAGTCCATGGGACAACTGTTATTTAGAAGTGTAATGTTAACTTAATGGTAGTGAAAATTGATGGAAGTGTGATGTTAACTAATCAATTTTTAAACAAGGGACTAGCAGAAGTGTAATATTAACCAGCCAGATCTAAGAAAATGTGAACCATTCAGAGGTGTAACGTTAACATGACGGGAGTAGGAAATCCTTAGGGTTATAGAGCTGTGGTGTTAACTTGATAACTCACTGGAGAATTTTGTTGGAATTAGATTGTTGATAATTTTGGTTGAGAAATGATTCTCATGGCCAGATGTCAAAACTTAAACGTGCCCGATATCTCCATGGGGAGATGAATAAGGCTCAATTCAATGGTAATATTTCTTAAGAAATTTCTCGTTAATTGGCGCTCTAAGCCTATTACCATTTGGATCAATCAGGCGGTTTGCTCTATTGGAATAGACCATCTCTACTACAAATGAGTCTTTCTATTTAGGTTAGAATTAACCTTTGGTCTTGTGCATCATGGCCATGGGTCGATGAATGGCTAAGACCAGGTCTCCTTCCTTATAGGTGTTAGATCCTAGATGGGGGGTGATTAGGGTCTTATGCTAATCTAATATGATTTTATGCCAATTAAAACTAATTAATAAATTATTCTTGAAAGATAGATATACAATATATTATGAGCAAGAATATGCAATATGAACAAAGGGAAATATCCTAGCAATGAGATATACTATGAGATATATACGAGAATATACAAACAACACAAGGGTATATAATCTAAACTAAATAGTAGAGAATATAAACAACAAGCAATATGCAAAGGCGATATAAGATATAAACATAAAGATAATTGCACCAATGCAATCACAAACAAATGATATAATCATGGAGTTCGGTCCCTACGACCTACGTCTCCGCTCCTCACCTCGAGGAGATCTCCACTATCACAACCAGGTTTTGTACGCTCACCCGAATAATGTTTACACCTCACACTCGGTTTTCTAGTTCAACGAAAACTTTACAATCTCACACTATTGTAATCCTACTTTACACCCTCTCAAGTGTTGGTCTCTAGTCCGTGTCTCCCTCAAGTGTTAGGAATTATAACCTCTCTCTAGATATTGTTAGCTACCCCACTCCTCTTGGGACGACCCCGTCTCTCTCCACACACTCCTCTTGGTATACTAGTGTAATACAAAGTGAATCTCATAATAAGCATAATACAACAAATGATTGTTCTCTAATATGGATGAGAACACAATGTAAGCTCACACTCAATGATACACTCCCCACAACCCAATTTAGACTATGTATGAAATACTATAAGCTCAATGGTTATGTGTGTAAGCAATGAGAAAATCAATTATAAACTCAATGTAAAACCCTAGCTTGATAAGCTCAATGGTTATGTGTGTAAGCAATGAGAAAATCAATTATAAACTCAATGTAAAACCCTAGCTTGATGAAAATGATAAACAACAAATAATTAATACAAAGCTAGTATTGAGTTTAGAAATTCTTCTCTGAAAAACAAGATGGAGAGATGGATTAAAATGGAGCTCAAATAATATAGATGATCTCCTCCACTTGTGAAACAATCTTCACAAACCAAACAAACTTTAAACCAAACTTGAACCCTTATTAAAACTCTTATAAACTTGTTTTAAAACATTCCATTGGTTGCCCTGGTAGTGGGGGGTTTGAGGGTTTATATAGGAAGAGAAAACAATGGCCAAAACCTAAGCAAATCAGCAAAATCTCCCAAAACCAAGAAACAGATTCTGTACAAAACTAGCCATTACAGTACCCATCAGTCGACTGACGGGAAGCATCAGTCGACTGATGAGCTAATCGTTGTATACGATTTCCAGCTTATCAGTCGACTAACAATCATTTCAGTCGACTGACGATCTCGTCAGTCGACTGGTCAGTCGATCAAAATAGAATAGAGACTAAATGAAGATTCCAGGCACTTTTTTCAGTCGATATATCAGTCAACTGACTTCATCAGTTGACTGATCAGTCGACTGATAACAGGTTATCAGCCTGACATGGTTTTGAAAGTGAGTTTTAATTCTCTGTTAAAATAGTAAATAAATTTCAAAAAAATATAAAACTTTGGGAAATGATTGTAGACATGATAATGAACATGCTACAAAGACTAGTTTTCAAAATGCTCTTCCCATTTGTAAAATATCATCATGTTACAAAATAGTCCAAAACATGTAAATGTAAAATACTTATTTTTGACATTTGACATAAACCATGTTTTGAAACTTTATAAACTTGAAGAAAGATGTATACTATTGTTATGAAGTCTATAAACAATGAATATAGTATTTTAACAAAATACACATATAATGCACTAAAACATGATTTCATTAAATTAAATAGACTTGATATTGATGAAATCATATATAGACATATAAACATGAAACAAGTATAAATTTTCCAATTATATTTATCTGATTCATATTTAAACTTGAAAACCAAAACAAAAACACTAAATATGAAAGATGTAATTTCATATTTGTATAAACTTGAAAACCAATAACATTTATGTATATATATAACTATATATATACATAGAAACCAAAACTTGTGTATATATATAACTAAAATGTGTATGTGTGTATATGATATTGAGCTTAAAGTACTAACACACATAATATAAAAACCTAAACTAAATTACCCAAGCTATCTAGATCTTCGATGAAACTCAACTTGGTACACCTGCGGATGAAGCTTGAACTTGGATCTTGACTTGAATTGCAAGGCTTCACTCTACTATTCCGCCAACCTCCATTGGATATGATCATTGAGGCTCAATTCCATCCATCCTCCAACATGTTGTTTGTCTACAATAAATAGAAAACCATAAACACTAGACCAACAACATTAGTCGTAAATTATTTGTTAAATATCATCAAAACAAGAAGGCCAACAATCTCCCCCTTTTTGATGGTGACAAACAATTTAAAAAAGAGATATATATGCATGAAAGAAATAAATATATAAATTAGAATATATCATGCATATAAATAAGAAAGGCTATACTCACAATATTTCTCCCCCTTTGATAACATCAAAAAGGGGACAAAAGGATGAAGAAAGCGAAAGCTCCCCTACATATAAACATGGGTGAGTATAAAAAAAATATAGGGATTGCTCCCCCTATCAAAATGCCATATAGAATATATGAAATGAAGTACTAAGTCAATCATATGTGAGCAAGCATAGATGAATATGCTAAATATCACTCACATACTACATGATAATGAGAACACATATGGATGTACCATCGAAATAATGTGTTTCAAAACATAAACATAAAAAACATGTATAAAAATAGATTTATGAAATCAAAAGAAAAGGAATATAAAAATTATGCAAAAAGTTTTCAAATGAAAACAAATTAATTAATAAAATCATAAATCAAGATTTAAGCCCAAAAATAATGTTTGATCAATGAAAGAAATTTTCTTTGTAAAACTTGATCAAACCACATAAAGAATACATTAGAAAGCATATTTAAAATTTGAATCATCCATTTGTGCTTATATAATGAATTCAAAAGAACAACTCAAAGCAAAATTTTCATAGTTCAAAAGTAACATACAAGAATCATGAACTATGGAAAAAAAAATCATCTTTAAAAGTATAAAACCAAATCATCATTGATTTTCACAAATGAGAGAGGCAACCATATCAAGTTCTTGAGCTTGTTTCAATCCATATAAATATTTTTAGCACCCGGTAAACAAGGTTTAGAAATAAACACCCTATAAATCCGGGGGGTTATATAAACACAAACCTCTTATCAAAAGCAAAACTAATAATCATGAAAATAAAGGAATTGATCAAAGAAAAATTATTTTCATATTAAAAGTTTTCAAAGTACGTTTTACAAAACCAAGAAAAAAAATAAAAACACTAAAATTCTTGGTTTAAAAATCATTTTGGCACCCAAGCTTTCTTGATGCCGGATTGTTTAGGGACATGACCCCTATCAATAAAGCTCAAAGCCCTAGGGTTATGAACCCTTTTGGGCGCATTTAGTGTACGAATATGGTCAAAATAAAAATTATGTAAATGACCTTTCCGATTGTAATAAGTACAATGAAAGAGGCCCATATGATTTTGTTGACCAAGTGGCGGTGCACGAGAATCATTTGCAAATATAAAAATTTTATTTGTAGCTCTTTGCAAATGTGAAACATCATTAAACAAATGTAGTTCTTTTGGAACAACTTGCGATTTTGAAATATTTTGTAAATCAAAACAAAATTTCACTAAGTGTCCAAACCTACCACAAACATCACACTTAAAAACATGTGGTCTACTAGAAACATTTGGCAAACTAGATTTTTTTTTCAAATCAAAATAATATTTGGCCAAATGACCAAAACGACCACAATAATCACATTTAAACACATGAACATGCTTATGATGAACTTTATGAGTGTGTGCATGTACATGTGTGTGTGATGAAGAAGCCTTATGAGATGCACAAGAAGTATTAGTCTTAGAAGATTTGTGTGTATCATAGCAAAATTTAGTAATGTGGCCTTCACGATCGTAAATTGAGCATTTGTAAACTTTGCTATACAAGTGTGCATAGTATATAGGTGATTTTGTAGCACTAGATTTAGCACACTTGTCCATAAGTTTCTTATGGTTATCAATGCATATTCTCAAAGTTGAATCTAAAGATGAAATGCGTTTATTCACAAGATTCAAATCTTCAATATTAGGCATATATGCATTTTTATTAGAAGTGGAATATAAGTAGTCATTTATAAAAGAAGCAGTATCATTTTTTATGTTCTTAACTTCTAACATGGCATTATTTTTGTCATGAGTCAAGTTAGCAATATCCAATTTCAAAGTATTATTTTTCAAATTTAATATATCATTGTTTTCTTTAAGAGCATTATTTTCTTGAGTAATGATATCAAATTTGGAAGTTAACTTCTCATGATCGGATTATGCAACATGCTTGCTTTGTAAATCAATGAAATCTTTATGCAATTTGTTATAGGCATGCAATAATTTTTCAGATGCACAAGCAAGTTCATCACTAGAAAGATCATTAATGGATTCGAACTCGCAAATCTTACTAGGGCTATCGCCTAGTGGTCGTGTGCATGAAGAAGCTCCAATAGCACTTGAAGAAGAATCCTCCAAACTATGTCGGATTTCCTCCAAGTTGCCTTGATATGCTTCTATGAATTTCCATAAATTGTAAACATTATCAAAATAAACAAACTTGTTAGACATAGATGAATCAAAAACATTTAGCAAATATTCTAACAAAATCTTGTTCATTGTAAACATTCGATGATCATTTTTATTCCACTTGGATTTCCCCATAGTGGGCACAATATAAGCATCATCTATAATTTCCCATAAATCAGAATGTTTACATCCAACAAATAGCTTAAATCTAACACACCATTGGGCATAAGGGAAATTATCTAATTTTAAAGTAATATTGATGGCATAACCTAAACTAGGTGCACCGTGCATATCCATAATATATGTATATATGTGCAAACAAGATAACAAAGAAAATCTAAACAAGATTAGCATAAAAAGATATCTTGGATCTTTAACTTAAGGTGATTAGACCTTAAATCAAAAAGCACCAAGCTCTTATACCAATTGTTAGACCCTAGAGTGGGGTGCTTAGGGTCTTACACTAATCTAATCCGATTTTATGCTAATTAAAACTAATTAATAAATTATTCTTGCAAGATAGATATACAATATGTTATGAGCAAGAATATGCAATATGAACAAAGGGAAATATCTTAGTAATGAGATATACTATGAGATATATGCGAGGATATAGAAACAACACAAGGATAAATAATCTAAACTAAATAGTGGGGAATATAAACAACAAGCAATATACAAATGTGATATAAGATATAAACATAAAGATAAGTGTGCCAATACAATCACAAACAAATGATATGATCATGGAGTTTGGTCCCCACAACCTACGTCTCTGCTCCTCACCTCGAGGAGATCTTCACTATCACAATCGGGTTTTGTACACTCACCCAAATAACATTTACACCTCACACTCGGTTTTCTAGTTCACCGAAAACTTTACAATCTTACACTCTTGCAATCCCACTTTACACCCTCTCAAGTGTTGGTCTCTAGTCCGTGTCTTCCTCAAGTGTTAGGAATTATAATCTCTTTCAATGTATTGTTACCTACCCCACTCCTCTTGGGACGACCCCGTCTCTCACTACACACTCCTCTCAGTGTACTAGTATAATACAAAGTGAATCTCACAATAAGCACAATACAACAAATGATTGTTCTCTAATATAGATAAGAACACAATGTAAGTTCACACTCAAAGATACACTCCCCACAACCCAATTTATAATATGTATGAAATACTATAAGCTCAATGGTTGTGTGTGTAAACAATGAGAAAATCAATTATAAACTCAATGTAAAACCCTAGCTTGATAAAAATGATAAACAAATAATTAATACAAAGCTAGTATTGAGTTTAGAAATTCTTCTCTGAAAAACAAGATGGAGAGATGGATTAAAATGGAGCTCAAATAATATAGATGATCACCTCCACTTGTGAAACAATATTCACAAACCAAACAAACTTTAAACCAAACTTGAACCCTTGTTAAAACTCTTTTAAACTTGTTTTAAAACATTCCATTGGTTGCCCTGGTAGTGGGGGGTTTGAGGGTTTATATAGGAAGAGAAAACAACAGCCAAAACCCTAAGCAAATTAGCAAAATCTCCCAAAACCAAGAAACAGATTCTGTACAAAACTAGCCATTACAGTACCCATCAGTCGACTGACGGGAAGCATCATTCGACTGATGAGCTGATTGTTGTATACGATTTCCAGCTTATCAGTCGACTGACGATCATTTCAGTCGACTGACAATCTCATCAGTTGACTGGTCAGTCGACCAAAACAGAACAGAGACTAAATGAAGATTCCAAGCACTTTCTTTAGTCGACACATCAGTCGACTGACTTCATCAGTCAACTGATCAGTCGACTGATGACAGGTTATCAGCCTGACATGGTTTTGAAAGTGAGTTTTAATGCTCTGTTAAAAATAGTAAATAAATTCTAAAAAAATATAAAACTTTGGGAAATGATTGTAGATATGATAATGAACATGCTACAAAGACTGGTTTCAAAAAGCTCTTCCCATTTGTAAAATATCATCATTTTATAAAATAGTCCAAAACTTGTAAATGTAAAATACTTATTTTTGACATTTGCCATAAACCATGTTTTGAAACTTTATAAACTTGATTTTATAGACTTGAAGAAAGATGTATACAATTGTTATGAAGTCTATAAATAATGAATATAGTATTTTAACAAAATACACATATAATGCACTAAAACATGATTTCATTGAATTAAATAGACTTGATATTAATGAAATCATATATAGGCATATAAACATGAAACAAGTATGAATTTTCCAATTATATTTATCTGATTCATATTTAAACTTGAAAACAAAAAAAAAACACTAAATATGAAAGATGTAATTTCATATTTGTATAAACTTGAAAACCAATAACATTTATGTATTTATATAACTATATATATACATAGAAACCAAAACTTGTGTATATATATAACTAAAATATGTATGTGTGTATATGATATTGAGCTTAAAGTACTAACACACATAATATAAAAACCTAAACTAAATTACCCAAGCTATCTAGATCTTCGATGAAGCTCAACTTGGTACACCTGTGGATGAAGCTTGAACTTGGATCTTGACTTGAATTGCAAGGCTTCACTCTACTATTCCGCCAACCTCCATTGGATATGATCATTGAGGCTCAATTCCATCCATCCTCCAACATGTTGTTTGTCTATAATAAATAGAAAACCATAAACACTAGACCAACAACATTAGTTGTAAATTGTTTGTTAAATATCATTAAAACAAGAAGGCCAACAATCTCCCCCCTTTTGATGATGACAAACAATTTACAAAAGGGATATATATGCATGAAAGAAATAAATATATAAATTAGAATATATCATGCATATAAATAAGAAAGGCTATACTCATAATATTTCTTCCCCTTTAACAACATCAAAAAGGTGACAAAAGGATGAAGAGAGCGAAAGCTCCCCATACATATAAGCATAGGTGAGTATAAAACAAATATATGGATTACTCCCCCTATCAAAATGCCATATAGAATATATGAAATGAAGTGCTAAGGCAATCATATGTGAGTAAGCATAAATGAATATGCTAAATATCACTCACATACTACAAGATAATGATGACTAAAAGACATTACTATATAATAGTATACTCCCAAAGTTATCCTGAAACTGCGAGGTTGAGGTTGAGGTCAATACAGATTCGAAATTTACCATTTTTCTTCATCACTACAATGATATTGGCCAATCAATACGGATGATGTTCGTCATGGACAAATCTGCATTTAATGAGTTCACATATTTCTTTCTTGATCTGTTCTATCAACTTAGGATGGAATCATCTTTGTTGTTGCTTGTCTGGCTTGATGCTCGGATCAATATTGAGGTGATGTCTAGCCATATCTAAATCCAACCCATGCATGTCTTTGTAACTCTAGGAAAAAACATCAATATACTCTTGAATGAGAGATATAAATTCTTCTTTTTCAATACCTGACAAGCTTTCGCTGATGAAGATGAATTTGGAGTTGGGTTCATCACCTATATTGACCTGGACCACTTTATTATTAGTGGGAGGCTAACTGGGCTCGAAGCGTGATTCCCACTGTGCCCCAAGGTGTTTCACCGAAAGGTCATTCTCATGGTCATCAAATGCCTTTGACTCGTCGAGTTCCATGGTTAGACTATATGAAACCATGTTGATAGTCAATTCTTGAAATATGACACTGATGTGGACATCAGAATCCCAATCGGACGTATCCAAAGAGCAACTCGAGGTATTCTAAAGTGCTGATTCATTTTGTGAGTCAACTTTTAGGGACATGTACCCTATTCCAAGCTTGGTTTGATTGAAGTACGTGATGGTCTCTCTTTTTTGTGAAAAGGGGATTACTGGAATACATGGTACTCGGCCAAAGTTCAAGCATGGTTTTAAGATAAAGTCATAACCCGTCTTTGTCATCATGTGATGGGATTGCTAGCTATTCTGTGAGAACCCAGGTGTTTCTTTGACTTCCTCATCTAAAGCTACCAAATGGGGTTGTAGTTCAACTTTCCTGAAGACGATTAGGTCATGGATATCTTTTCTAGCGGGAACCATGAATGTGACATCTTCTGAGTTGCCTAGTTGATGATGGGTCGAATAGGACTCATTTATGGGACGTGTAAAGTTGACCCTAGAGCTATCCTATATAACAAAACATCGGCTTCTGAGTAATCATGCTCAGAGCATGAAGAGCAGTCGTAAATAAACTCTTCATTATTATTAAAAACCCAGTTGCCCTGATTTTTAACTAACTGGTCTATATATGGATCCTCTAGAGTAATTACAAGAGGTTCCATCTCCTATATAGGATCCTCATTCACGTCAGCCTCGCCATCTACCTCGTTGCTGCTGTCGATCTCTTTGGGGATGGCAATCTCGATTGTATGTCTGTTATCATACAAGAGAGTCGATGAAGTAATTCTGAACTCCTTTGAAGAGATACTTTTCAGCTTTGACCTTTTGTAGAACCCCTTGTTCATCAACATACTTGAAACATTAATGGACTTTCAAGGGGATGATCATATTGGAGTGGATCCAAGGTTGCCCAAGGAGAAGATTGTAAGGCGTCTCCACATCTTAACATAACATGTCACTTTCGTCTTTAGATTGTCGGTTTGACATTTATGTCTAATCTTTCCAACTGACCAGCTACAATTAGAATTAAATCTAAAGATGGTAGCAATCATCTTTGAGAGTTTATAAAGGAGAATACCCAAGAAGCTAAGGAGTCTCCATAGGATAATGCTCAAAGCGGACACTGGATCGATATGAATTTGCTTGAAATTTGTGAAACCAACATACCCAACTTAATTAAGGGGTTGGTTGTGATGGTTGTCTTGATGAGCATGTTATGTGGGCTGAAGGTGATGCAACACCTTGTCGAATCTCATAAAAGAATAGGGCTTTGAGTCCGGCAGGTGGCGAATGCAACACCTTGTCGAATCTCATTTCTTTGGTAGGTTGGGGTTACTTGGAAGACCCCGGTTGATCATAGTTCCTCAAATAACCCTTTCTAATTCTTGTTCCTGTAGGATGGTTTTGATCAAGCTGAAGCACTATTGAAAGTTTTTCCTCTTCTGGATCTATGAGTGAGGATGTTTGTAGAGTTTCCTCACTTATAATTGTAGAGATGTCATTGTAGGATCTTACGTTTAGCTTTTGCATCGGATGTTGGCTTAGAGGATACCCAATGTTCATCTTGAAGAAGATCGAGATGGATCACATCATTTTACCATTTAACATCATAAGAAGGACAAAGCCTTGACTTTGTCTATTTTGTTGGCCATGCTTGGCCAATTCTATTATTGCAACGATAATAGGAATGACTGCACTTTGAGCCTGAGTCTCTGCATGGTACCCCATCGAAGGGTCACCATGTTAGCCATGACTTTCTTTTACTCAGGTTAGATTTTTAGAATCTTTGAATTCATGAACATATGAATTTTATCCTTGAGGATATAATAATTCTTTGTCGGATGTCCTGGCCTTTTGTGATACAGACAGCAGTTGGGATCATCAGTTCCTAACTTCTTCGAGGGCATCGAGCCTCAAGAAGATTCAATTGATTACCCTTATTCAGGACATGGAAGATGGTAATAGTGTGCTTGTCTTTAAAGGAGTAGGTTCGTTGACTATTATTACGTGACTCCTTTTGATTGTCGGGTTTCTTGACGTCGACATCAATTATCTCTTTAGCTTTTAATTAGGATGATTGTCCCTGCTTGTTCTTACCCCCTTTATTGTTAGTGCGGGAATCAAACTTGTTAAAGCATTCAACAGATTTCTCTGCAATTTTTGCTTGTTCCATCAAGTCTTTCCATGAGTTTGTCATAACGACACCCATATGAGCTTCTACGTGGCTTAAGAAATTATGCCAACATGTTTGGAGTAACATTGGTAGTGGGATGTCTTGGTATCATAACGATAAGTTACAGAACCATTCTATATAATCTTTGCCTAAATTATCACACCTTTGCTTTTTAGAGAGAAGCTTAGCCATGCTGACATGTAACCATTCCTCATAGAACTAGGACTCCAAATCGGCCTAGGATTTAATTGATCCTTCTGCCAAATTTAAAACCAATCAAAGGCTATCCCCATAAGGATGGCAATGAACGACCTCGTATTGATGGTGTTATTCCCTACCACATTCCCCATTTTTTAGTGGAAATAATAAATGTGTTGGTTTCGGGAGCCTTTGCCATTAAACGTATGCAACGTTGGCGGTTTGAACTTTATTAGGTAGGGAGCTAAATCCTAATCAATGGGATAAGGTCAGGTAATTCTGACCTTCTTTAGCTCTATTCGTTACGTGAGATCGTTGAGCTAGTTGTGAAGATCTTCAATAGCCTTTGCATCATGGCTCACTTTAGGTGGAGCTGACGTCTCAGATCCTAAGTGGATGGAGTTTTTGTCCTTGTGATGTGACTGCTCTTTCTCTAGAGAGGTCTCCACTAGCGGTCATTTTCCTTTCGAAGAACTTGCATGCTATTGCTATGAAACAATCATAAGCTATTAATGCATCTCTTAAAGACACTCAAAACACTCGTCAGACGCTTGCTTTTTGGCTTCCATTTCCCAAAGAAGATCATCATGAGCTTCTCTATCTGCCATATCTGTCACCCACCCCCACTCTTGGCTTGAACTAGGGGTTGCATTTGTCAATATAGCAGAATTAGTGTCACTAGAAAAGGGTTGGTCGACTTGAGAGGAAGCTCGTAGGGCATGCCTCCAAAGAAGCAAGTAATCAAGAGGATTGCTGCCCCTAACTTGACTTGGTGTGACAATATACACTATTAGTTTCTGAAAGTATACTTCCAATACCAAGAGAATGTCTAGGATCTAAAGGAATATTAGCATCTTCATCATCATCTCAATTAGTCACACTAGTCATATTGACTGTGAATTCTTGGAGGCTAGTTTTACTCTTTTAAATTGCCATGATTCTCTTAGTTTTGTACAATATTGACATTAGCATGCTCTCTTGAGACGAAGGAACTCTCTTAAATCAATAGGAGCTCTGACTCAATTGGCATCAACTTTGCCTGCTTGGATTTTAACAGATGAATGTCGCTTATGATGATGTTGCTTTAACTTATGATTAACATGGCTAGCCAAGTCCGTATCATTAGTCAAAAGTTGTGATTTGGACAAAGAATCATCATTAGTGATAATTTTATATGGAGGATTACCCCTGTTCTTTGCTCCTTTTGAAGGAGCATGGTGAGCATCGCGGGATGATTTAACGCGAACTCCTAAGGGGGTTGTGGGCTGAAGTTCATAGTTAGAAGACGTGTGAACGCCATGGCTCTAGACTGAAGCAAGAGTCGATGCTTCTTCACTCTGTGTGAAGTTCATCTAGTTTCCAACGAAGCTCAGAATATCTTTGGTGAAAGTCGCCTTCTCTAGATCAAGAGTTGAATTTATTTTCACACTGCAGTGAATCCTATGACAACTTCTAGTAGTGGTCGTGGATGATTTATCAAAGAAAATAAATTCCTTAAACTTTGCTTGGTCAAATTCGATAACTAAGGTTTTAGCAAAAGCCCGTAAGGCCTTAGTGTTAGACTATGACACGATGTTCTCTTCAGGTTATAAGGACATCCCTAGAAAAGTCACCAACCTATTTTGGGTCTTTTGAATTACAATTAACTCAAATTATAATTTAAAAGAAACTACAAGTGGAACAAGAAAATTTTATTTTTGGTTGGAATCTTTTCTGTATGCTGATAGAGCATCGTTCTTATACCTCGTTGACGGTCTGACTAAAATGCTAGATCTTCTACTGATTGGTAGTTGCCAAAGATTTTCATGAAATGCTGAAGTTGTTAAAATCCAAGATTTTT
This sequence comes from Asparagus officinalis, assembly GCF_001876935.1. Lineage (NCBI taxonomy): Eukaryota > Viridiplantae > Streptophyta > Magnoliopsida > Asparagales > Asparagaceae > Asparagus > Asparagus officinalis. Next base: position 72,202,226 of record NC_033796.1, read on the forward strand.
AGCTGAAAGCCAAGTGTGGATGCCAAAGTCCCTAAAAATAAGTAATTTCCCCTCCTCTTATAGGCTAAGAGAAGATAGAGTTAGTGACTAACTTAGGAGATAATGGGGAGAACTATTTTTATAAAAATGGCTCTTAAAATGATCAATGGTGAGGTTTGCCAATAATGTTCAGAGGTGAAGCATGCTGAGCAACTTTGGGCAAGGCTCACTAAGTAGTATTGGGCGAGGCTCGCTAAGTAGCTTTGGGTGCAGTTTCCTAAGTAGCTTTGGACGAAGTTCATCCCAATGAACTTCGAGACGAACTTCGCCAGAACATGGACAACCCACGTTCTTTGATATGTGGATGACGTGGCCCACGTGGGTCTTTGAGGTGAAGTTCGCGAGAGGTTTAGGCGAACTTCATTATTGTTTGGGTGGAGTTTAACGTGGGCTTGTGCTTGGGCCTATATGAAGTGTTTAGCCCATAGACGTTCACTTCTTAGACTTGGCAGAGTTTGAGTATATTTTGATCATCTATAGATGAATGTGTAGATCTGGTACGTTATGAAAGTTGGCAATAAGGAAGATTACTCAATTGATATATTTTAACATTATATACTGAGGATATTGTTGATTTGAATCAATCATCACTAGTCAGACAAACCACCATAAAATTAAGTCAGATTGGGATGAGACATGTCAACCAGACTGAGATTAGCCCAGTTGTCATGGACCTCTTTCACTGTATCTAGGATCTTAGGTCAAGTCTGTAGGCCATAACTAAGCTATAAGCTAAGTGCATATGTCCCACCCTTTAGCCGAGTTAAGTGGATTACCTCGTTGACTGAGTGAACATCTTGTTGTGAGATATTCTGGCTAGTCCAATTGTGAAATGTGGGTTATATGTGTTTACGTTAGAAATTATTTTATTTGTAAACTTATTACAAATTATTTATCGAATACAATGAATTCAAAGAAACAAGCTTTTTATAAGACTTCTTGTTACAAACAAATAACCTCCTAGAAATACACGCAAAGGACGTTTATCACTCGTTGCTTGCATGAGATCTTTGCCTACACCGGGAGTGCGTTAGCCCGTAGACGATCGGATCACAGATCCAAGTTGAATCGTGAAGAAGGCTTAAGGTCGATGTTTCATTTTTAGAAACAAAGACAGAAGTGGATATCTTAACAAAGTAAGATAAAACACTCTTCTCAAGATCAAGTTAAAGCTTAGATCTCGAGGGAATGCCAAAGGCTCTTGGAAGTGCTTGAAAACTATGAAGACTCTTTCTGTTTTGCTCAAAATCACCAAATTGCTTAAGTCTCTGCCTTTTTAGCCTTTGTCCTCGTCAGTAATGGTCCTAGGAGGGTATTTATAACCCATAAGAAGCATAGCTGAAGTCTAAAATTCAAAAGAAACTGTGTCAAAGAACCTCTATTTTCGAGACACTCGCGGCTGTCTTGGAAACAGGGCTCGTTTCCAGCAGTTTTGTACCCGTTTCAACCATATTTAATTGCTATTATTCTAGTAGTTATGAGGGTGATTTTTGCTTGTAATGGCTCCCCCACATTTATGAATGATCCCCAGTAGTTATGAAGCCATGTTGATCATACAAAACTCGAGAAAACCATCGTCAAGTCCACTCTAGTTTCCGAGACAGTCACAAGTGTCTCAGAAACTATGATTTGCCTTCATAGCTTCCTAGACAGCCGTAACTGTCTCGGAAACTATGAGTTTTCTTATAGTTTTTGAGACATGTTCTGTGCCTCGAAACTTGTGTGATGCACTTATTATATATTCCTTAGTTGATTTTTAGCTTTGGATGATCCTTTATAACTCGAATAATGACATTTATCACCTTCTCTTCATCTTGAACTATGTATGGTAATCTATAGGCTATTTTTGACGCCTACAGATGCCCCCTCCGAAGTATTTCAACCTTATTTTTTCCATAGAGGAGGCTGTAATATTTTAGATATGATACACTCATACTTCAATTCATTGACTTCTCCATCTTTCAATCTATTTAGTATTTTATCGAATAGCTAAAATTTTTCTGTTGCTGCGTTTATCATCTGACCGTTATCAAAATCTTGAACTGAAGCTATTATGTTGATTTATGAATTAGCTCGTGCCGTTGAATCGATGATGAACTGATCATCTTGGTCAGGAATTCGTATCTGAATTATGATTGAACTCCTAGGGATTATCCTTGGACTTGGAATTGATCTGTGCCTTGTTACGCCAAATTTATCAATATGTTGACTGGCATCAACCTTCATTGCGATGAAAACATAGTTTATACTCATACGTTAATTGAAGTCTACACAGTTTATGCTCTTAAGGCATTAGAGCGGGGTGAATCAGTTTATACTTATGTACTCCTTAGAGTTTTCGGGAATTAGTTTAACCTCGTGTACCCGTTGGAGGTTCAAGGAGATACAGTTTGTACTTGTATACTCATTGGAGTGTTCAAACGTATTGAAAATGGGTTGAGAATTCCATGTGAATACAACTCTAACTCTCATTGAATCAGCCTATTTGCAAGACAATCGCCACTGTCTTGTAAGCGCGAGATAGTGTTACTATCTCGGAAACGCAAGACAGTTGTGACTATCTTGCGAACGGGCCGACAGAGAGTCGCTGGGCTTGTATAAAAGTTATGACCTAGGATATTTTTTGCTCACTTTGTTCTGCCTCTTTGAGTTCAAAACTTCCTCAGATCTTCTCCTAAGAGCTTTCAAGCCCGTTCCCCTTTCCTTTTCCTCGGATTACATCGGATTTTGCTAGAGGAATCTAGGGTTTCACGACTTATTCTTCAAGGTTTGACCTTCTACTTCAATTTCTTTTCATGTAAGCTTATTTTTCCTTTGACCCTTGATGAAAACTAAGCTCCTAGATCATATCTTGGGTATTTTCATGATTTTGTTTAATTTTAACCCCAAAACCCTAACTTTTTGTAGGATATTCAGTTAAAAAATGGCATTTTTACTATGTCTCCCAAGAGATCTCGTGTGCCCTAAGGTAGATCTGCCTCCCATGCAGCTGAGAGAGAGGAGTCGTGGTTGCTTCCTAGCGAGGTGATTTTTCTAAACTTTTGTCAATTCAAAAGTTAGAATTTTGTGAACTTTGTATGTAGATCCTCGTTTGCTCTACTTTACGGGGTATTCGGGAAGAGCCGGTATCCACCTTTGTGGGGTTGATGCTAAAAGATGTTGTTTTGCTTAGCCAAAATACATCAAGGAAAAAGGGGCAATTTCATATTATTTCACATTTTGTAAGGCTGGGTATATCGTCGTAGTGTTCACGCATGATGATGTACGTTACCTTTCATGCATTTAACAATTGAAATCGTCTCGCCAATCATAAGGTGGTGACTCTATCTCGTGGGTTTACGTGATGAATTCTACTCCTTATTTAGCCTTGGAAATATCCTTTAATCTGGATTCCAACGAACATATTTTTTTCTTCAGTCAATTTTCCATCAATAGCCTTCTTTGATCGAGAAGTAATCGGTCAGAGCAGCGCTACCCATGCTTATTTTGAAGGGATTCCTCTAATTAGAGAGGCTCCCCAATTCAGTGAGGACTATTCGGAAGGTGTCCCTTAACTCATATGACGAGGGGATCAACGTATTGTACGTCTGTTGATTACCAACGTACCATTGACTCAGGGCCGATATTTAGCCCAACCGCTAAGAAAGCCTCAATATCTATTTGGAGACTCCGTGGAGGATCCTGAGAAGCTTTACTATAAGGCAGAACAATGGTTGAATGAGTGTAGCGGAATGTGCATATATCTACTGCCGATTCCTCACCAATATTCTCTTCTGTAGCTCCGGAACTTAGCAGTGACCCGAGAGTGTCCTGGAGATTAACAAAGGATCATGAACACGTCCATTTCGGATTTATCGGTAAGGACGCTAAAACCCTAGTATCAAGTGATAGGCACTCGATTAGGGGACTTCATCCGGGTGTATTGGGTTAGGATAACTTTCCTCAGAATGAACTTATGATCAAGGCAAGTACTGTTAAGAACCGTTTAGCTCGGTTAGGAAGATAATTTCCAATTAGAAAGTTCATATGCTATGGTTGGGTCCACTCATCTACGGATATATAGTGGATGAGGATGACAAGTTACGTACTTGGTCGTTGGGGAAATGAATTGGCTGACAAAGGATTATTTGTTCCCATTCGTGCTAGTATGTATGGGCTCCTGATCAATGTTGACCACTTTGTCGCCCTGTTTGAGACTTATAATCCAGATGCCAATACATTCTTTACTAAGAATGAGGAATTAGGTCTCCCACTCCATGAGATGATGAAAGTATCTGGATTGCCCATAGGAGACATACTTTATTAAGAGCTCTTCCCGATAGTCAGTCAGCTTAATCGGATGAAGGAGATGACTGTCGTCGTTCATGATACTCTGTGGGAGTTAACTTGCCATTATCAGACTGCCATGGTCGAGATGGAGATAAAAGCCAAGAAGAAATCTCCACAAATCAATCTGAAACAATTTGTGGACTATCTCTTCAAAAACCTGGAGATCACTCTGTCCATGAGGTATGTGAATTATCACTTTTGACCCCATCAGAGATAAACTAGTTATTGGTGAAGACAAATGCCCAGTCATACACTACTCGTTCGACCGAAGGTGGATTCCCTAAGGGTATGAAGTTTGCATCATTCATGTGGCAGACTCAGAAAAGAATCTCACCGACAACTCTTTTGACTGTGTATATGGCCATTTGGCTAAAGAAATGTGTAGTCTCTCACCAGCCTTCTGATGCTTTGCCAATCAAAGTTTTGTATCCGGCAGTTCAGTTGGCAACTGGACGTAGGCTCTCTCTACTCCCGGTAATGATTATAGATATCCACAATGGACTCCGCTACATAGCCACCACTTTTACACAGGAGGAGAAGAAACCTTCAAATGAGATTCCGATCCCTAAAATTGTGTTGCCCTACATCTATCTAATGACTTGGTTAGTTCTCCATCGGCCGGACTTAATGTTAGCTCCTGAAGCCGCCAACCCTGATCTTCCTTTGTTACAAATTTTAGAAGAGTGCAAGTGGTTGGTCAGGCAATGGCATGAGGTGTCCCGACAATTTATGGTTTACAAGTGTTGGGAGTTCTTCCCGTACTTCTCTCAATTCTCTGAGACCTATAATGATATGCTCATAGATGCTGATGAACCCAGAAGGAACAGAACCGCATTAGATGTAGGATGTTTTAGGTGGTTGATGAACATCTGCCCCGACTACTTGGTTTTTAGAGTCAAAAATGTCTGCAACATCGAGCCGTATTTACCTTACAGATTTGCTCGTCTGTTTTGTTACAACCAATTGTATGTAGGCAGCCCGAATAAGTAGCTGAGAACTTGTAGAGGTCTATTCGACGGTGCACGGGCCTGGTTTTGCAGAATAGGTAGCTGCACCGACGCTCAGTTTGATCTTCCTATGGCTGTCCCTCCCCTGCAAATGACTTTTCTGTATTGCAAATGGCTAATATCTACTAATGCAACACAAGGAAGAAAAGAATCTAAGAGTTGGAAGCAGAGGCTGCATCTCGAATTTCCACCGAAGAGGTTCGAGAGACCGTACTCTTAAGGAAAGGAAAGAAACCCATCAAATCTTCCAGTAAAGGAAAGCAAATAGCTAGTTCTGATGAGAGTGAGGGGAAACTCTTCACTGATATGGCTAAAACATCCGAGGAGGAAGGTGAAGCTGAAGATATGGGAACCAAAAATGATGATGAAGAGAATATGTCGGGTCTTCCACAATCCTTCTTTCCAGAAGTAGGTGAGGGTTCTCCTGTGGCTCATAGGACTCGCCATGCAGATCAGCCTAAATCATCAGGAGCTCTAAAAAACAAGAAGGAAAGGGTTGTTCTGACATCTCCCAATTGGATGACGATAGAAGTTCTTAGTGGAGATAAAGTGGAAGAAGATACAATGCCCCTCACTCATAGAAAGAGATATCGATCTTCAACTCAGGCTCAAGCTCAAACTCAAGTTTCTCCAAAAGCCGAGTTGCACACAAAATATTGTCATGAGAGATCCGATATTTTGGGAGGATCACGCCCACCAAAAAGGATTAAAATGGTTGTACATCGATGATGCACTCCTTTACCAGCATGGAAGAAGAACCGGCCCACAATATTCCTGTTGAGGAAGGAGGTAATATTTTGTCTTTATTTTCATTTCGTTATCTCCTTTTTTTAAGATCTGAATTTATTTTGTATTTGGTTTTCTTAGGTGATTGAGAAGAAGGAGAAATTCAAGTTGGCATCGTTTCTCCCGGACTTATGAAAACCGAGGAGCCCAGTTTCGTCCAGCAAATGCACGATGCAATGGATGACGAACCTGCTGGCGTTCAAATGACCTCTCCTACTAAAATCATTCCACTAACTCCCAACGCAGGTACGAGTATTCCCCTATCCAAAGGGTAATTCTGAGAGATGAGTGAGTTGGAATGTGTACCTCTTCTTATGACATGTGTACTTTATCTCCTTTTAGTGAAACTAAAGAAAGCGGGTGCAAGTAGTGGAGTTGTTGAGCTTATCGCGGCTACTGAAGGTAATGCTGAT
>NC_033796.1:72210207-72247298 GCF_001876935.1 Asparagus officinalis
CCTATTCTGTAGATGTCGCGATGAATGAACCAGCTGAAGGGGAGACCACTCATGCTGCTGAGGTCGAGGATTTCAACAAACACAATCTTGATCTTGACCTTTCAGAAGATGACCATCAATATAAATTTATTATCGGGGAAAACTTCTAATGCGACTTCAGGGCCAACTGCTGGAGTTGGTTCAACTGATCCTATTCTGTAGATGTCGCGATGAATGAACCAGCTGAAGGGGAGACCACTCATGCTGCTGAGGTCGAGGATTTCAACAAACACAATCTTGATCTTGACCTTTCAGAAGATGACCATCAATATAAATTTATTATCGGGGAAAACTTCTAATGCGACTTCAGGGCCAACTGCTGGAGTTGGTTCAACTGATGTCGATTCCTCTGCTGGTATGGATTTTAATCTGCAATCTCAATTGTCTCTTTATCGGTTAACTTTAAATAATTATATGAGAGTTTTAATTGTAGGACTAGTTGTAGAAACCGATACGACTACCATTATCAGAATATCTGATCAACCTGAGGGTCTTGATTTCTTATTGTTAGCAGGAACCAAGGTCGAGGCTCAATCGTCAGTTCCTGAGTCTCAACCTCTCTACCCTTCAGATCCAATGATTGTAGAAGTTATTGCCACCACCAAGGTTAGTCCTACCACAATAATCATGAGACCAACTAAAAACATTGGTACAACAATAGTTGTTGTATCCGGAACGTCTCCATCCGTTCATAAAGTTGAAAGGGTGGGAACAAGGATAGAACATCAAACCGACGAAGCCTCGCCTAGAGTTGGTGAGTTTTATCAGTTACTTGCTCTAAACTTTAGATTAATATTCTAGATTGCTCATTGTGTTTCTCTCTTGCTTGCATAATCTTCATCATTTAGATCCAAAGCTGACGAAGGTCCCAGCTATAAAGTTAACTGACGTAGAGGGTAAATCGATGATTGTTATCCCTAAACAAACTCCGGTTGCTGTCGACGTTGAACTAACATCGTCGAGACAAGGAAGCCAAGCTGGAGGATCTTTTGTTGGACTCGGTATGTTTTCGCTCATTGTTGCTTTTGAATTTCAAGAATCCCATGCATATTCTTTTGAGTGTTTACTTTACTTGTTCCTATTGCAGTGTCTCCTCTATCACTTCTTGAGTCTATCAAAGCGTTGATGTCAGACGAAGATCCGGATAGGGCTGTTATATGCTCCGATCTCTATAGCTTCGTCTCTTTCTTAAACATCATGATTGATCGAATTTTTCTCAAGGGGTCATCTTTTGACAACTTCAGGAGATCCCTCGATCGACATGTGCTGGGAATTAGAGAAGAAGGGTATTCTGACCTGGTTGATTCCATTTAAGCATACTTGGCTCACCTAAAGCAGGAAATCAAGCATCTGAGGGACCTTCAGGCTAGCGATGCTTCTTTTAACATAGCTGCCCGAATAGACTTAAGGCTGAAAGCACGGCGTGATTCACAGAAGTCAGCTGAACTCGAACTTTAGAGATTACGAAGTCGTGTGACCAAAATGAGGGTGAACATCGCTAAGAAAGTTAAAGCTAAGGCTGATTTGCTTTAAGCTTTAGAATCGCGTCAAGCCGAGATAGCTCTCCTAGAAAAAGAACTCAAAGAAGCCAAGGATGCTCGGAGTATTTTGGAGATTGATCTAGATGAAGTGGAGCGTGCTCACAAGAACATGTTTGACCAGTTAGAACTCCAAGATAAAAGGCTTATTGAAACAGAACAAGAGGTTGTCAAGGCTCAGAATACTAGTGAAGAACCCTTAAAAGCCAGCCTGAAGACAGAGTTAAAGCAAGCTTACACAGAAGAACTCTCCAAGCTAGAAGCGCAAATCTGTAGTTACAAGCTATTTTTAGATTAAACACATTTCTCTTGTATCGGAACTTCTTTTATATCTCCTTCAGTTTTCCTCATGAATAAAGTAAACTTTTTTTTGTTCATTTGGTCTTATTATGCTTACTCATTCTTGTTTAGAATAAATAAACATAATACTCATAGGATTTTTGGCAAACCCTCAGTCATCAAAGGATTTGATGTGCCTTTATCAATCACCATTTGAGTCAGGCTAGCATGTAGATAGTCTAAATCCATTCTACATGTAACATTATACTAAAAGAATAAAATCTTTTAGATTTTATGCTACAATGTCAAATATGTAGGCTACATATGTTAGATGTAGACTTATCTCTAATAAGAGATCGAGATAATGTCCCCCATGCATAAAAGGTATAGATTCAAAGATTATTAACTTAATAATAACCACTGGCTATGATATTGAATACGTAGGTTTTGTCGTTTTTACGGGAACGTACCACCCGACAACGTGTGTTAGACACAGACTTATCTCTAATAAGGGATCAAGATAACACCCCCATGCATAAAAGGCATGGATTTGAAGATTATTAACTTAATAATAACTATCGGCTACGATATTGAATACATAGGGTTTGTAATTTTTATGGGAACGTACCATCCGACAGCATGTGTTAGACGCAAAATTTTCTTTAATAAGAGATCGGGATAACGTCTCTCATGCATAAAAATCATGGATTTTGGTGTTGAGAAAATTATGTATTTTCTTGGGGAAAAGACGAACCTGATGCCGGAGAGGGAGAATTTTATTATTCTATCTCTTGCTTGTCTTCTCTTGGGGTAAAGACGAACCCGATGCTGGAGAAGAAGAATTTTATATTTTATCTCCTGCTACAAAGGAAATTCAAAGTGGGATCTCCACTTTAAGAATCCCGAAGGTAAAACTAAGAGTGGGATCTCCACTCCTAGAATCAAAAAGATCTGGATAACCCTACCTTTTATAGGATTGGTTACCTTAAATCTAAAAATGAATTTCTCGTTTATCGAGATGAAATTTTGACTTCATCCCAAGCTATAGAAGGGTTTGACTGAAGAGGAATGAATGGAGACCTTTCATTTATCGAAAGGGAATTCTGATTCTAAAAATGGATCTCTCGTTCATGAAAAGAATCGAGAGGGGATTTTGGGTTTGGCCCTAACTATAGGAAGGTTTAACCAAGTGAGAGTTGCGACAATTCTACTTTTTATAGGCTTGATTGCTCAAATTGGGTGGAGGCCTTTCGTTTATCGAAAGGGGATCTCAGATTTGAAATCGGATCTCTCGTTCATGGAAATAATCAAGAGAAGATTTTAGCTTTGGCCCTAACTGTTTAAAGGTTTGACTAAAAGGGGGTTTGGAATGACCCTAACTGTTTAAAGGTTTGATCGCTCAATTTGGATGAAAGCCTTTCATTTATCAAAATGGAATTCCAATTTTGTAAGTGGACATCTCATTCATGGAAAGAATCGAGAGGTGATTTTAGCTTTAGTCCTAATTGTTTAAAGGTTTGACCAAATGAGTAGTAGGAGTAGAGGTATAAATAACAGTGAGAATGTCGATTTATACAAAATACTCATTGGGGGTTTTCGGTGTCAAGTGATAAGATGCTGACATGAAGGGGTTTGATAATTGTCATGGATCAACAGGTTGAAATTTTGAGTGTCGTGTCTTAACTTTAACAGTGGGAGTGTTAAAAAACTAGACACAGTGAGTTTGAAGGATTTTAGTCCATGAAGAATTTTGGTGGACCCACCGTCAACTGATTTGATCAGTGATGGATTTTATGGTGGAGGATTGTGAGTCATAACGTACTCCACAATTACACTGTAGGAGTTTCGTGAAGATAGATTGACCCGATGAAGTCATCGAATCTCATCATAATGAATTTGTGCTCAGAAAGTCACAGTGGGAGGATTTTAATCATCTTAGAAATGATTAACTAGCCACAATGGGAGGTTCTTAATCATTTTTATAATAATTAAGAATTAATTATTCAAATGATTAGCTTCTATCTGGAATAATCATCTAATCTCGGTTTATCCTTAAAAATACCCTGTACAGTATTCTCTAGGAACTTCTCATTTAATAGGTTATCCCGAACGTACTAGGGATAGTACTTTTTCATAAACTTCTCATTTATTAGCATCATGAGCTTGTTACCGTCTTGAGTAATCAGGCGTTATACACCGTTTGAATAGACTGTCTCTATTACAAATGGTCCTTCCCATATAGGTTGGAATTTACCTTTTTTTGAATTGAGTATCATTGGTCGTCAAACGGCAAGAACCAAGTCTCCTTCTTTGAAGCTCCATTGTCGAACTTTCTTGTCAAAAGCCCTGGAAATTCTGGCTTAGTAGAACTCAATTTATTGTTGAGCTTCTAAGCGCTTTTAATCTAATATCATAAATTCTTCGAGACGTTTCTGATATTGTTCTTCCATCATCATACCCGTTGCGAGGGCGATGTAGAGGGAAGGAATTTGGATTTCCAACAGAAGGACGGTTTCACATCCGTATACTAGGGAATACAGAGTTTCTCCAGTAGGCGTACGGACGGTGGTGCGATAGGCCCAAAGAGCTTCACCAAGTTTTTCATCCTAGTCTCACTTATTGGTTCTCACAAGCTTTGACAAAATTTTTATGATGGTCTTGTTAAAAGCTTCAGCCAATCCATTCACAGTGGGATTATATGCCATCGACGAAACATCTTGAATTCTAAATTTTTCGTAGAATTTGATGAAGACGTTACTGACAAACTGAGGGTCGTTGTCATATACAATTCGTCTCGAAACATAGTATCGGTAGATAATATGATATTTGATGGATTTGATGACATCGCTCGTCTTTACTTCTTTAAGTGGGATTACTTTGGCTCACTTGGAGAAGTAGTCGGTGATTGCTAAAATGAAATGGTCATCTTTTGCAGATGGAGGAAAAATAGGACCAACGATGTCCATTCCTTATGTCTCGAACGGACATGATGTAGCCGAAGGGTGCAAATGCTCCGAAGGTTGGTGCATATAATTTGCATGTATTTGACACGCGTGACGTCGTCGGGCATAGTCAACTGCGTTCTTAACCATGGTTGGCCAATAATATCTCATTCTTCTGAGTCAATCACAGAGTTTAGGACCGGGTTGGTATGCACCACATGTTCCATCGTGCGCTTCTTTGAGTGCTTCTTTCGCCTCTTTGGTTGAAAGACAACGAAGTAGCAGACCGTCGTATGCACGATGATACATCGTTTGAGTCACTGTGTTGTTATAGAATCTCGATGCTCTTCATCGGAACGAGTCAATTTCCTTTATATCTTCCAGTAAAATACCGTGCAAGACATAATCAATAATGGGGAATCGCCAATCTCGAGATTCGAGTTCGATTCTGGTCGAGTGCACTTCTTTGATGTCTAAAGCATAATCTGATATAAAAAGCTAGTGAGTTCTCATTGTAAACAGTTGCTTTGTCTCGGGAGGTTGTGCCAAAGATACCGCTAATGCCACTAGTGCATCTGCATATGCGTTCTGAAGACGCAGGATGTACTCGATGAAGAATTCTTTAAATGAGTCTACCATTTCAATGGTCACCTGGTGATATGGGATAAGGTCTTGGTTTCTGACTTCGTATTCTCCTCGAACTTGATTGACTATCAATTGAGAATCACCAAAAGCTTCGAAATATTTGACTCCCCACCTCTTTGGCGAAACTGAGTCTAATGAGCAGTGCATAGTATTCAGCTACATTATTAGAGCACGGCTCAGTAAGTGAATAGGCTCGAGGCAATATATGTTTCTCCGGGAAAACTAGGACGACTTAGACTCCTGAAGATATTTTTGAACATCCGGGAGTACTCGCCACGTTGGTTGCTCGGGAAGAACCGTCGAAGTATAGTTTTTATACTTGTTGATGCGAAGTCGTATTGACTTCGTGGGTTTCATCCGACAAATCTTCGTACAATTCGGTCGTATCCTTCGTAGGGTTAGCCGCTAGAAGATCACAAATTGCTTGCCCTTTCACCGACTTCTATTTTTCAAAGTGTAGGTCATACTAGGATAGGAGTAGGGTCCATCTCTCTAACCACCAATTCATTAAAGCCGGTTGTGTCATGAACACCTGGACTGGGTTAACATTGGAAATGACATAGATCATTTGTCCAACCAGGTAGTGTCACATTTTCTGGATTGCAAATACTAAAGCAAGACACTCCTTCTCGATCATCGGATATCGGGATTTAGCTCCTACCAAAGTATGACTCAGATAGTACACTGCCTGTTCGTGACCATTTTCATCATCTTGTGCAAGTAAAGCACTCAATGGGTGGTTCGTCGCTTTGACGTAAATCAAAAATGGTTTATCCGATTTCGGTGCAACAAGGACAGGAGGATTCGCTAGATATGCTTTGATGCCTTCAAATGCTTTCTGACAAGCATCATCCCAAATAAATGATACACCCTTTGTTGCGAGCTTGGAGAATGGTTGATATTTTCCGGAGAGGTTCGAGATGAACCGACGAATATAAGCAAATCGCTCTTGCAATCCCCTGAGTTCTTTGAGGTTCTTTAGATGTTGTAATTTATGTATCACCTTCACTTTATCAGGATCAATATAGATACCCTTTGTGGTGATGACAAATCTAAGGAATTTATCGCTGGGCATTCCCAGAAAGGATTTGGTAGGGTTTATCTTCAATTGGTGACTCCGCATGAGATCGAACATTGTCCTCAGGTCTTTAATGTGGTTGTCTTTATTGCGGCTCTTAACAACCAAATCATCAACATAACATTCGACGGTCTTCTGAAGATATTTTTGGATGATTTTAGTCATTGCCCATTGGTATGTAGCGCCCGTGCTCTTCAAGCCGAAGGGATAACTGTGTAACAGAAAATGCCAAGCGGTGTTCTGAATTAGGTATGCTTTTCATCGTTCAGGTACATCTTGATTTGATTGTAACCCAAAAATTAGGCAAGCGGTATGCAGATCCTGATTTTCCCATTCTTTTTAAGGACAGGGACAATATTCGCTAGCCAGTTGGGATATTGTTCCTCCCTAATGAAGCTCGAATCGATTAATTTTTTAACTTCCACCTCAATCGTCTCCATAATCTGCTGACGAAATCATCTCTGCTGTTGCTTAACAGGTTTGACATCCGGTTTGATGTTGAGGCAATGCATCACTATGTTTGGATCAAGTCCTGGCATGTCCTCGTAATTCCAGGCGAAAACATCGATATATTCCCTATTAAGGGCAATCAACTCTTTTTTCTCGTCTGGTGGAAGACTATCGCTGATAAATATGGGTTTCAGATTGACCTCATCACCCATGTTCACTTGGACCACTTTTTTTTCGGTGGGAGGTTCCCTTTATTCGAATCGATCACCATACTGCATATTCAAGTGATGGATCTAAGGGTCTTCCCAAGTTAGCATTTGATCATCTTCCTCCGTTGTGGTAGGATCAATTGTAGCCATGTTCGATATTAGGCCTCTGAACATTTCTCCAAGGCTAACGTCGGAATCCCAATCTGTAGAATCTGACGAATATCCGTCTCTACTCGAGTTGGATTACTAGTTGATAACTTGCCAACAACATTCATTATCGGATGAAGAGACATAGCCTAGACCCCTCTTATGTTCATAATAGTTGTCGGGCTTCCCTCTTGGTACATAGGCAGGATGGTGTGGAACTCGGATACCTTGACCAAAACGAAGACATTCATAGAGCGTGAGATTGTATCCTTATTTCTTCATATAGTCACGTGCTTGTGAGCTGTATCTGAAGAAATGCCATTTAGGTCCTTCATCATCGGCATTGATTTCCAAGAAGAGATCGGAGGGCGGGGATGACTCCCCTTTACAAAAAATTATTTCTTTTCCACCCCATGCCTTTGCAGGTAGGACGAGGGTTGTTCCAAAGGAGTCTTGGATGTGCTTCTTTGTCATGCAAGACGACCGAGGCGGCATGTGTATGTCAGGGTTATCATATTGTTCCTGCATTACATTAGTAATACAAAGAGAGTACTCTAAATCACCATTTATTGCATGATCAGCAAGTTGTCAGTTACAACTTTCATCTGACGATTCACTATCGTCAAGATCGATTACAAGAGGTTCAATGTTATTGAATATAAGACCTACATCATAATCGAGCTCGGTTTCGGTATCAGCTTCTTCTCCGCTGTCTGTGCCTTAGGCCGATGGTTTAGTATCAGATTCTGTACTGTAAAGAAGGGAATTAGTAAAGTAATTTTCCAACCCCTAAAACGGTTGCTTATCTTGCGACCATCATCTTGACCTCATTATTTGTGTCAATATATTTTAAACACTGATGGAGGGTACAAGGACTATAACGTTGCTATGGATCCAAGGTCACCCCAATAGCAATTTGTAAGAAGTTTCTGCATCAATCACATAGCATGTGACCTCGAACTTTAGATCTCCAAGCTAACATTTCACTCAGATTTTTTCTACCGGTCTGGATCCACTAGTATTGAATCCATAGATTACAGTGCCTATGGTACAGTGCTTGTGGAAGCTAATTTGTTGGTGGGGATTCCAAGATGATACATCAATCGGAGTGGCATGATGCTAACAACGGAACCAGGTCGACATGGATCCGATTGATAACGCTGGAGACAATGTATCCGGTGAAATACAAATGCCTATCATGTTTTGAATTTCTCACTTGCATATCCTCCTTGGTAAAAGTAATGCAAGGAAATTGTGTGGCCGTGAGGTTACAGTGTTGAACTGATGACTCTGGCTCCTCAGAGGTTGGCTTAATCTGAGTGAGAAACACATCAGAATCGACCAAGACTTCTTGTGAAGTTTCCCTGGTATCCTTTGAGAGGCATAGAAACTCATATAAAGTGATCCTCGCTGGGATGTTGGCTAATCAAGCCATGACATCGAAGCAGTATGGGTTATTCAAACTTTCTGGTTTATCCCTTCAAATCGGTCGATTAAAACGAGACTGCTTCAGAACTTGAATCTATTTATGCTGAGGCTCTTTCTCCTTTTGTTTGGCAATTGGCTGCTGCTAGGGTTTCTGAGCAAGTGTAGGTAGAGTTGTAACCACCCCCAGTTCAGCCAATATTTTAGCATTCGGATCAAAAGTTTCAGGATACTTGTACCGATATTCATTCCCACTCCTGGTAGCAAAGACTTCTTGTTCCTCTTCAAAAAGTGGAAATGTAGGGATAATTTCTTCATCTTTCTCAGGGATTATAGTAGCAGGACAACAAGATTTGCCTTTGTTCTTAGCCTTCTTTTTAGAAGAGGATCCTGCCCACTATTCATCTCCAAGCAGATCTGGATGGACCCAAAGAACTTCGGCGTTAGATGCGGTGTGTGGTATGAGTCCCTTCTGGTGGTGTCCATGTGGATCATCATTCACTATCTTCATCTCTACTTTCAACACGAGCTCTAGTTGGAACCATGATAGAGGGACGGAGCCAAAACTGATGGACATTGCATTCGTACCCACTTTCTTTTCCTTAGGCTTCGCAGTTATGATGCCAGCATCGATCAAGGCTTGAATTCGATCTTTGGTGAACTCTTCTATGATAAGCGCAATACTTCGGATCCGAGGTTTTCCTATCTTCCTCTTCATTCGTGATTGGTGGCAGCTTGATCTTGTTGTTATCCAAGAGATACTTGAAGATAGCTGACACTTCATCCTCTTTGAAGAAATACTCCTTCGGAAATCTAGGTTCTGTAAGTTTTTGGTTGCCATAGAGGTTGTTATGCTTGATGATGTAATTAAAATGATGACTGCTGCGTTAACTGCTGTTACGGCTGTCGTTGTGATGTTTGGTGAGCATCAACAGAAGTTGCAGGACCTTTTCCTCTTCCTCAAGGATTAAAACTTTTCTTTTGATGATTGACTACCGGCTGACCCCTTTCAAGCTTCTTCCTCTTGAGAAAACATTTGGCCTGTTCACCACGCATCTTCAATTCTTTCCAGGACTTGGAAGACACGACCCCCATAGCTTCTAAAACATCCAAGGAGAGATTATTGTGACACGTTTGGAGGATGAACTCCTCCATGATTGGGTCTCAACAGTTCATTGCTTTATTCCGAAAACATTTGACGAAATTATCAACTGACTCTCCATCTTTTTGTTTCTCATCCAACAAGGTTCCAATTGATTTTTCGGTGTCATCGTCAAAGAAATTGGTGAGTAAACTTTCCATATCATCCCAACTGTTAATGCTTACAGACTTGAGATGTCGGTACCAATCGAAAGCGGCCCCGCGAAGGGTGCTAACAAATGACCGGACCATCAAAGCTTCATTTCTAGAGATCATACCTAAATGAGACTTGAAATAAATCAAGTATTGAGTGGGTGAACCTCTCCCATCAAATGAAGTGAAGTTAATCAGACTGAATTTTGGCGGGTATGGAATTAACTCCCACTCCCTCGGATATAGGCACGGAATACCCGTCTTCTTCACCTCTTGAGCCGACATCAAAGCGTTTACTTTTTTCTCGAGCTCTTTTATTTCCTTATCCTCACCCGTATTTTTCTTCGGGGAATGTTAAGGAGGTTCAACTAGACTACCGCTAACATTATTGTTAGGAGGGATGTCGGCAAAAAAGTGTTCATCCACTTCTGAGTCATTATCAACCACATTTGTTTGGACAGGCATGGTATTGCATCGACTAGACTCAGCCCGTTGACTAGGCTTAAGTTGTTGATGAGATTGTTGAGTTTGCAATTCTCTCATCTGCTGCATAGTCAACTCCATCTTTGTTCTCATCTCAGCTCTAATCTCTTCTTACTGCTTAGCCAAAGCTTCTTGCAGCATTTGAGCTAATTGATCAGGTGTGATAGTGAATGCCTCTCTAGGCTGTTCTACACTATACATTGTGTCGTCGGAGGCAACTGTAGAACAAGTATCTAAGAGTTTCTCATCTAAAGACAATCCTTCATGCATTCTTCTGTAATCTCTGCGTCTAGTGGTCCTTAACTATAGCTGTGACATTCTTTGAGAGAGCCTACGATCAACTCTTCCTCCTGGAGAAAAATCAGAGTCAGAGTTTGTCGAATGTTGTTTCCCTCTTGTTTGTAATTTTTGTTTTCATTGTGTAAGAGTTTTATAAAAAGACTATCTGTTTTTTGTTTTCATTGTAACGACTGAAGTTGTAACTGATTGATGCGCGCAAGCTGATTGACACGCGAGGGCCACATGGTTCGTCGTTTCGCTTCTTGCGCTTGTCGACGACAGATAATCCTCTTAGACTCGGATAACGACGTTCGTTGTCTTCTCTCCGTCTCGAGCTGTGTATGGACACCTATAGGTATTTTTAGACACCTACAGATACCCCCTCCAAAGCATTTCAGACTCATTTCTTTTATAGAAGAGTCTGGAAGGCTTTGGATAAGATAGGCCTTTTCCTTAATTTCGTAGAGGAACCTGTGAACTGCTTCAATTCTTGACTTCTTCAGCCTTCAGTCTATTCAGTGATTTGTCGAATAGATGAAGTTCTTCCGGCGCTACGTTTATCATCTGACCGTTATCGAAATCTTGAATTGAAGTTGGTGTGTAAGTTTTTGAACTTAGCTCATGTCATTAAGTTGACTTTGAACTGATCATCTTCGTCAGAAATTCATATCTGAATCCGATTGAACTCCCTGAAATCATCGTTTGCCTTATTTTGGCAAGATTACTGATGCATTGACCGGCATCAATATTTACTGTAACGCGTTGATCGGCGTTAACTCAGTTTATACTCGTATGTTTGCTGGAGTCTACACAGTTTAAGCTCTTAAGGCATTAGAGCGTGGCGGTCCTAAATTCTGGGCTGCAGGACCAACTATTAAAATTTTTTCGTCTGCAGATATGGATCTTATCCCGAAGTCGTTGGATGCTCAAGTCACGAGACCAACTAATGAAGTTGATGCGTCAATGCCCCGCATTTATAGAATTTTTGGTAAATTCTCAGCCATCAATGGGTTTGATTAGCCTTTACCGACTACCGTTTGAGTCGGGCTAGCATGCAGATTATTTAAATCCGTTCTGCACGTAACGTTGTGCTAAAAGAGTTAACTCTTTTAGTGCTATGATATTGAATACGTAGACTTCATCTTTCTCCTATGAAAAGACTAAACAGTGACGTGTATCAAACATAGACTTAGGATTTTTGGCAAATCCTCAGCCTTCAACGGATTTGACATGCCTTTACCGATTACCGTTTGCCTCAGCCTTCAACGGATTTGACATGCCTTTACCGATTACCGTTTGAATCGGGCTTGCATGCGGATTGTTTAAGTGACATGCCTTTACCGATTACCGTTTGAATCGGGCTTGCATGCGGATTGTTTAAGTCCGTTCCGCATGTGTCGTTGTGCTAAGAGAGTTAACTCTCTTAGTGCTACGATATTGAATATGTAAACTTTGTCTTTCTTACGGGAATAGACTACCCGGCAATACGTGTTAGGTACTGACTTATCTCTACTTAGGATTCGGGATAAACTTCCCATTGTGTGTGAAGCACGGATTTTGGCGTTATGAATAACAACGTGCCACAATGTCGAATATGTGGGCTTTTGTTTTTTTTACGGTTAAGAACTATCCGGCAACGCGTGTTAGGCATTGACTTATCCCTGCTCAGGATTTAGGATAAAATTTCGCATGCATAAAAGACATGGATTTTTGTTGCTACGATACTGAATGCGTAGATTCGGCCGTTTTTATAGGAACGAACCACCCAGCAGCGCGGGTTAAGCGTTGACTTATCCCTACTTAGGCTTTAGGATAAAATATCCCAGACTGGATTCTGGTGTCTTCTTCAATCGGTGAAAGACTAAACCGGCAACGCGTGTTAGGTGTAGGCTTATCTCTGTTTAGGAGTCGAGATAAAGTTCCCCGTACGTGTAAGATGCGGATTTTGGCGTTATTAATAACGACCCGCCACAATGTCGAATATGTGGGCTTTTGTCCTTTTTTACGGTTAAAGACTAACCGACAATGCATATTAGGCACCGACTTATACCTACTTAGGCTTCGGGATAAAATTCTCCGCGCGTAGGATTTTGAAGTTATAATGTTAAAATATTGTGTCTTCTCTTGGGGCAAAGGCGAACCCAAAATAGGAGAGAAATAATTTTATATTCTATCTACCGAAACCGAAGAGAAAGAATTTTATATTCTATCTCGAGTGCAGAGGAGACTCAAAGTGGGATCTCCACTTTGAGAATCTAAAGAGTGAAACTAAGAGTGGGATCTCCACTCCGAGAATTAAAAAGATTCGGATAATTCTAACTGTCGGAAGGTTTGATTACCGAACTAAAGGTGAATTTCTTGTTTATCGAGAGTGAATTGTGGTTTTGGCTTAACTGTAGGAAGGTTTGACCAAGCGGGAGTTTGAGGTGACCCTAACTGTAGGAAGGTTTGATCACTCGATTTGAAAGTGGACCTCTCGTTTATTGGAAGAATCGAGAGGGGATTTTGGTTTTGGCCCTAACTGTAGGAAGGTTTGACCGAGTGGGAGTTTTGAGATGATCCTAACTGTAGGAAAGTTTGTTCGCTCAATTTGTGGACCTCTCGTTCATTGGAGGAATCGAGAGGGGATTTTGGTTGTGGTCCTAACTCTAAGAAGGTTTGACCAGGTAAACAGTAGGAGTGGGAGTACAAATTACAGAGGGAGTGTTGACTTGTACCGATTACTCAATGGGGATTCTTGGTGTCAAGTGATAAGAACTTAACACGAATGGATTTGACAATTCGTCAAGGATTAAGATATTAAAATTCCGAGTACCATGTCCGGACTCTAACAATGAGGATGTTGAGTGGACAGATACATCAAAAGTTTAAATGGATTTAACCGAAAGGAATTTTGGTGGTCTCACCGTCAATTAGTCTGAATGGTGGGGGTTTTGTGGTGGAAGACTGTGAGTTGTCAACAAAAGAGTGTTCAGAAATCACGGTAGGGGTTTAGTGTTTATCACTTTGTTTGTAATGATCGGGTTATCCCTAAGAAAATTACATGTAGCATTATTCCGGGAACTTCCCGTTACATGAATCATCCACCTCCAGCTTCCTTTGTGGAACTGGGTCTGGCTTTGTACTCAGTTACATGATCGGGTTATCCTTAAGAATATTACGTATAAAAATTCTCCAGGAACTTCCCGTCAACGGTAGGAAACAATTTAGACTCATATACCTATTGGAGTATTAAGAAGCAGTTTATATTTGTATACTTGTCGGAGTGTAGAATGAGCAATTTATACTCTTATACTTGTCGGAGTCTTGCCGTTCTCATTTGGCTTATCCCAGCATTATGACACCGGCTTCAACCAAGGTTTGGATGCTATTTTTAAGAGCAAAGCAATCCTTGGTGGGATGAAGGACCCTCCTGTGGTACGCACAATACTTTGGATCCGCAGTGTTGTCAGCTTCCTCCTGATTTGTGATAGGTAGTAGCTTGATCTTGTTGTTTTCAAGGAGGGATTCGAAGATGGCTGGAACGTCTTCGTCCTTGAAGAAGTACTCTTTTTGGAGTCTTGAAGCCGAAGTCTTCTGCTATCTTCGGGGTTGCTGTTGTGACGTCTGATTAGCATCAATAGCAGCTGTAGGTGTCTTCCCTTTACCACGGGAGACGAAGCTTGAATTTGGAGGGTTAACCATCGGTTGGCTTCTCTCGGCTTGCTTCCTTCTAAAGAAGCGTTCGGCTCGTTTTTCGCGCACCTTCAACTCTTTTCAGGTGTTGGACGGTGCTACTCCTATGACTTCTAACACGTCCAAAGAGAGGTTGTTATGACAGGTTTGGAGGATGAAGTCCTCTATGATTGGATCTCGGCAGTTCATCGTCTTGTTCCAGAAGCGCTTGACGAATTCATCGACCGTCTCATCGTCTTTTTGCTTCTCATCGAAGAGTGTCCTGATTGACACCTCAGCATCATCATCAAAGAAGTGAGCGAGGAATAGGTTCTCCAGGTCGTCCCAGCTGTTGATGTTTTCAGACTTAAGACGGCGGTACCAATCGAAGGCGGGCCCATGAAGGGTGCTAACAAATGACCGAACCATCAAGGCTTCATTATCGGAATCATACCCAAGTGGGACTTAAAGTAGATCAAATGCTGAGTGGGTGAACCCTTCCCGTCGAACGGTGTGAAGTTGATTAGGTTGAACTTCGCCGGATACGGGGTCGAATCCCACTCTCTCGGGTAAGGACACAGAATCCCGATCTTCTTTACCTCTTGATCAGACATCAGAGCGTTGACTTTTCTATCGATGTCCTTCATCTTCTCATCGTCGTCTGTATCATGCTTCGGACGATTTGTGAGAGGAACAACGGGGTCACCCCTGTTAGACCCTAGAGGGGGGTGATTAGGGTCTTATGCTAATCTAATCCGATTATATGCC
Source organism: Asparagus officinalis (assembly GCF_001876935.1). Taxonomy (NCBI): domain Eukaryota; kingdom Viridiplantae; phylum Streptophyta; class Magnoliopsida; order Asparagales; family Asparagaceae; genus Asparagus; species Asparagus officinalis. The sequence continues at coordinate 72,225,437 of NC_033796.1, forward strand.
AATTAAAATTAATTAATAAGTTATCCTAGCAAGAATGAAATACCACAAGATATATCAGCTAGGATAAGCAATGTAAACAATGAGACATATCCTATATGATGAATATATATATATGCAAGGATATATAAACTAACACAAGATGATATATCCTACCAAAGAGATATACACTATAATATATGCAAGGATATGTAAACTAACACAAGGGTAAACAAAATGAACTAAATAGTGGATTATATAAATAATGAGCTATGGACAATGGCGATATAAGATATGAACATAAATGAACGCCAAAGCACACTCAAACACACTATATGATCACGGAGTTCGGACCTTCCGTCCTACGTCTCCGCTCCCCACTCCCGGGGAGAAATCCACTATCACAACCGGGTTTTCTACGCTCACCCGAATAATGTTTACACCTCACAGTGTCGGTTTTCAACGCTCACCGAACAACGTTCACTCCTCACACTCGGTTTTCTAGTTCACCGAAAACTTCACAACACACTCGGTTTTCTAGCTCACCGAAAACCTTACACCACTCACAATATAACAAATATAATTTTGTTCTCTATAATAGATGAGAACACAATTAAGCACAACTCAACGTTACAATCTCTCACAACCCTAATATACTATGTATGCAAATACAATAAGCTCAAGTGGGTGTGTGTAACAATGAGATAATATAATCAAATCTAAACTCAATATAAAAACTAGCTTTAAAGAATGATAATCAAATAACTAAGCAAATGTAAAGCTAGATAGAGTTTAGAAAACTTCTCCAATAGATGACAAGATGGAGAGATGGAGATTGAAGCCCAAACAAGAAGATGATCTCCTCCACTTGTGAAAACAATCTTCAAACCAAACAAACACTAAAACACACTTAAACCCTTGTTTAAAACTCTTTAAACTTGTTTAAAACATTTTTTGAGTACCCTTAGAAGTATGATGGCATGGAGTATATATAGGCTCATGAAACAAGCCCAAAAACCCAAGAAAACCAAGCAAAAAGACAAAAAAATGGATACATCAAAATCTGGAAAATATAGCCGTTATGCTACAATAACCACGTCCAGAGAGTTTGGCGGTCGACCGTACCGGTCGACCGTGGGTACTGTAGCACTGTGTTTTAGTTTTGTAAAATCAATTAAAAATAGTAAGACAGATCCAAAAAATATGAACTTTTGTGGGAAGGTTATAAACATGTAGAATGACATGTTAGAGAAAGAATTTCGGAAAAAGCATTTCCCAGTTGAGAGAAATAAATGTTTGAACACAGATTTACAGTTTCTGAAAAACTGCAGACACACACGATTTTGTAAAATCAATTGAGCATAGTAAATCAACTCCAAAAATAGTAAAATTTTTAGGAAAGTTTCTAAACATGTAGATAAACATGTCAAAGAAAGAATTTCTTGAATATCACTTCCCATTTATAAAAACTCATCTGTTTTGTAAAACATGCACGAACATGCACGAATGAAAAACATGATTTTGTAAATTCCATTAAACATAACAAATCAATTCCAAACTTGATGAAACTTTGCAAAATATTTATAAACATGAAAACAAACATGTTACAAAATTAAATTTTCAATTTTCATTTCTCAATTGTGAAAACTCATTATTTTGTAAAAACATGCATGAATATGAATTTGTTAAGAACATGTTTTTGACAAAAAAGAGTTTAAACGCATATTGAAGCTTTATGAAATGTCTTCATAAACATTATAACACATGAATATAAAGTTACGAAGAAACCAATAACTGTGTGTGTGTATATGATATTGAGCTTAGAGTATTAAACACACATAATATAAACCTATACTAAATATACCCAAGCTTGATGAAGGTCTTCAATGAGCATGACTTGGTAAACTTTGCGGAAGAAGCTTGAACTTGATCTTTAACTTTGAATTGCATAAGCCTCACCGACATTCCGCCAATCTCCTTTTGATATAATCGTGAATGCTTGATTCCATCCATCCTCCAACACGTTGTTTGCCTAGAATAAATACGAAAACACAAACACTAGACAAACAACATTAGTGGTAAATTGTTTGTTAAACATCATCAAAACAAGAAGGCCAACAATCTCCCCCATTTTGATGATGACAAACAATTTATAAAAAGATATATGCACCAAAGGAAATGAATGTATAATTTATAATTCACATGCATATAAACAAGAAAGAATATACTCACAATATTTCTCCCCCTTTGATAATATCAAAAAGGGGAAAACCATATAGATGAAAGAGAGCGAAAGCTCCCCTATCAATAAGCATGGGTGAGTATAACACGTAGAAAGATATAGGGATTGCTCCCCCTATCAAAAAGCCATATAGAATATAAGCAATAAAAGGATCATGGCAAACATGTGCGCAAGCATACATGAATATGCTAAATATCACTCACATACAAAAAGATAACGAGAACACATATAAATATCTCAATATGAAAATAGTGTCTCATTAACAAAAACATAAAGATAAAAAATAGATTTATGAAATCAAAAGAAAAGGAACATGAAAATCATATAAAAGGTTTTCAAATGAAAACAAATCAACCAATAAAATCATAAATCACAAGTAAATCATATAAGAACATAAAACCAAATCATCATTGAATTTTAAAAAATCAAGAGAGACAACCATATCTAGCTCTTGAGCTAATAATAACCCATATAAACATTTTTAGCACCCGGAGGGTTATATAAATATAGTCCTCTCAAAAATAATAATCATGAAAAAAAAGATTTGATACAAGAAAAAATTGTTTTCATAACCAAAAGATTTTAAAGCATAATTTTCAAAACCAAGAAAAAGAAAGATAAAAACATTAAAATTCTTGGTTTAAAGATCAAATTTGTTTTGGTACCCAAGAACTCTTGGTACCAAAAGATTTAGGGACATGATCCCTATCATTAAAGCTCAAAGCCCTAGAGTTATGAACCCTCTTAGGCGCATATGGTGCACTAGCACGGTCAAAACAAAAATTATACTCATGACCTTTCCGATTGTAATAGGTGCAATGAAGAGGGTTAAATGATTTGTGTTGACCAAGTGGGCGTGCACGAGAATCATTTGCAAATAAAGATTTTTCTTTTAAATTATTTCGCAAATGAGAAACATCATTAAACAAAGATGGTTTCTTTGGAGCATTTTGCAAAATAGGAACTTTTTACATATCAAAACAAAATTTAGCAAGATGTCCAAACCTACCACAAACATCACATTTAAAAACATGTGGTCTACTAGAAACATTTGTCAAATGAGATTTTCTTTTCAAATCAAAACAATATTTGGCCAAATGATCAAAACGACCACAATGATCACATCTATACACATGAGTATGCTTATGATGAACAATGGGTGCATGTGTGTGTACATGTGATGAAGAAGCTACATGAGATGCACAAGGAGCATTGACATTTTTATGTTTGTGTGCATCATAACAAAACTTAGCTAAATGACCTTGACGGCCGCAAATAGAACACTTATAAGTTTTGCTATACATGTGTGCATAATGAGTGGATGATTTTGACTTAGTCTTGGCACACATATCCATAAGCCTCTTATGATTATTAATGCATGTTTACAAAGTTGAATCTAAAGATAAAATACTTTTATTCATAAGATTCAAATTTTTATTTTTAGGCACATATGCATTTTTAGAAGTAGAACATAAATAGTCATTTATAAAAGAAGCTTTATCATTCTTTATGTTCTCTACTTCTAACATGGCATCAATCTTAGCATGAGATAGGCTAGCAATAGATGAGATCAAATTTTCATTTTCCAAATTTAATAAGTCATTGCTTTCTTTAAGCATAGTATTTTCATTTTCAATGACATCAAATTTGGACACTAGCTTCTCATGATCGGATTTTAAAACATCATGCTTGCTTTTTAAATCATTAAAATCATTTTGCAATTAATAATTTATCACTAGCACAAGCAAGTTCATCACTATATAAATCATTATCGGGTTCGAACTCACAAACCTTACTAGGGCTATCGCCTAGTGGCCGTGTGCATGATGCTCCACATGAACTTGAAGCCGGATCCTTCAAAGCTTGTCGGATCGCCTCCAAGTCCCCTTGATGTGCTTCTATAAATTTTTAAAGTTTGTAAGCACTATCAAAATGAACAAACTTGTTAGACATAGATGAATTAAAGGCATTTAGCAAATATTCTAACAAAATATTATTCATTGTAAACATACGATGATCATTCTTATTCCACTTGGATTTCTCCAAAGTGGACACAATATAAGCATCATCTATAATTTCCCATAAATCAAAGTGTTTAGATTGAACAAAAAGTTTAAATCTAACACACCATTGGGCATAGGGGAAATTATCTAATCTAGGAGCAATATTGGATGAAGGGTTTGTTAAACAACGGGGTCACCCCTGTTTCATAGTATATATATATATATATAACTATATATAACAAAACTTATGTATATATATATATATAACTATATATATATGGGAAATTAGCAATATTGCTCCTAGATTAGATAATTTCCCCTATGCCCAATAGTGTGTTAGATTTAAACTTTTTGTTCAAATCCAAGTGGAGTAAAAATGACAAAAGATTGTTTACCATGAACAAGATTGTGTTAGAATATATGCATAATGCACTTGATTCCTCTATTTCTAACAAGCTTGTTTCCTTTGATAGTGCTTACAAATTGTGGACATTCATAGAAGCACATCATGGTAACTTGGAGGAGATCCAAAGGATTCTGGCGGACTCTTCCTCAAGTAATATTAGAGCTTCATCATGCACACGGCCACTAGGCGATAGCCCTAGTGAGGTTTGCGAGTTCGAACCCGATAATGATTTATCTAGTGATGAACTTGCTTGTGCTAGTAAAAAATTATTGCATGCCTTTAACAAATTACAAAATTATTTTAATGATTTAAAAAGCAAGTATGATGTCTTAAAATCCGATCATGAGAAGCTAGTGTCCAAATTTGATGTCATTGAAAATGAAAATACTATGCTTAAAGAAAGCAATGACTTATTAAATTTGGAAATGGAAATTTGATCTCATCTATTGCTAGCCTATCTCATGCTAAGATTGATGTCATGTTAGAAGTAGAGAACATAAAGAATGATACAGCTTCTTTTATAAATAACTATTTATGTTCTACTTCTAAAAATGCATATGTGCCTAAAAATGAAGATTTGAATCTTATGAAAAATAGTATTTCATCTTTAGATTCAACTTTGAAAATATGCATTAATAATCATAAGAGGCTTATGGACATGTGTGCCAAGACTAAGTCAAAATCATCCACTCATTATGCACACATGTATAGCAAAACTTATAAGTGTTCTATTTGCGGCCGTCAAGGTCATTTAGCTAAGTTTTGTTATGATGCACACAAACATAAGAATTCTAATGTTCCTTGTGCATCTCATATAGCTTCTTCATCTTGTACACTTACACATTCACATGCTCATTCTCACAAAGTTTATCATAAGCATGCTAGTGTGTTCAAGTGTGATTATTGTGGTCGTTTGGGTCATTTGGCCAAATATTGTTTTGATTTGAAAAGAAAATCTCATTTGACAAATGCTTCAAATAGGCCACATGTTTTTAAATGTGATGTTTTTGGTAGGTTTGGATATCTTGCTAAATTTTGTTTTGATATACAAAAAGCTTCTAAATTGCAATATGTTCCAAATAGACCATTGTTTAAGAATGTTTCTCATTTGCAAAATAATTTTAAAAGAAAATCTTTATTTGCAAATGATTCCCGTGCACGAGCTAATGGTCCACAAAAACAAATGGATCTCTTTCATTGCACAAATTGCAATCGGAAGGGTCATTTGAATGAATATTGTTTTGACCATATTAGTGTACCACATATACCTAAGAGGGTTCATAACCCTAAGGTTTTGAGCTTAAATGATAGGGGTCATGTCCCTAAATCTTTTGGTACCAAGAGTTCTTGGGTACCAAAACAAATTTGATTTTCAAACTAAGAATTTTAATGTTTTTATCCTTCTTTATCTTGGTTTTGAAAATTATGCTTTGAAATCTTTTTATATGAAGACAATTTATAATTGATAAAATCTTTTGTCTTCATGATTATTTGTTTTGTTTTGATGAGAGGTTTGTACTTATATAACCCTCCGGATTTATTGGATGTTTATTCCCAAATCTTGTTTACCGGATGCTAGAATGATTATATGGGTTGGAACAAGCTTAAGAGCTTGATATATTATTGCCTCTCTTGAAATTCTTTTATCAAAGATTTTGTTTTGAATTATTGCTTTGAATTCATTATATTTCACTTATATGATGATATTTATGTGTTTGTGCTTATGGATCATCTATTCGTGCCTTATAATGTATTCTATGAGTGGTTTGATCAAGTTATACAAAGAAAGTTTTTCTTTATTGATCAAACATTATTTTTGAATATAAACTTTGATTTATGCATGATTCTCATGTTCCTCTTCTTTTGATTTCATAAATCTATTCTTTTATATGGTTTCTATATTTTTTGTGCTAATGAGACACTTCTTTCACATTGATATATTCATATGTGTTCTCATTGTCTTTAAGTATGTGAGTTGTGTTTAGCATATTTTCCATCTATGCTCACATATGTTTGTCATGATCTTCATTTCATATATTCATGAGGCATTTTGATAGGGGGAGCAATCCCTATATCTTTCTATGTGTTATACTCACTCATGCATATTGATAGGGGGAGCTTTCGCTCTCTTCATACATTTGTCCCCTTTTTGATGTCGTCAAAGGGGGAGAAATATTGTGAGTATATTCTTTCTTGTTTATATGCATGTGAATTATAAATTATACATTCATTCCTATGTATTGTAGACAAACAACGTAGTTGGAGGATGGATGGATTGCGCCATAACGACGATATCAAATGGAGGTTGGCGGAATTGTGGAGTGAAGCATCGTACAATTAAGTTCAAGATCCAAGTTTAGCTTCATCCGCAACGTGTACCAAGTTGAGCTCAATGAAGATCAAGATCAAGCTTGGGTAATCTAGTTTAGATTTTATATTATGTGTGTTAAGTACGTTAAGCTCAAAATCTATACACACACATTTATTGTTTCTTCGTATATATATATTGTTATATATATATACACAAGTTTTGGTTTCTATGCATATATATAGTTTATATATATACATACATGTGTTTTTGAGTTTTCATGTTTATAAATATGAAATCACATATTTCATATTTACTATTGTGTTTTGGTATTTATTGCATAGAATATGCAATTTTGTGAAAATATTATATTCTTAGTTTTTAGACTTAACAATAATCATATACATACTTTATTAAGTCTATATAATCATTGTGCAAAGTTTCAAAACATGGTTTAGCCAAAATATCAAAATTCACATGTTTCCATTTTCGTGTTTTGGACTATTTTGCAAATTGATGATTTTTCACAAATGGGAAATGCAATTTGGAAAATTCGTTTTGTAACATGTTTGTTTTCTTGTTTATATACATTTTCCAAAGTTTCATTATTTTTGGACTTCATTTGTTATTTTTAACATATTTTCTAAAGTCTCAAAATCAGCTTCTAAAACCTGTTTTTCTGCATATCTGTTTTCGGTCGACCGATCCGGTAGACCGCTCATCTGTTCCTTCGACAGCATGCGGCAGAGAGTTGGTCGGTCGACCGGTCTGGTCGACCGAGAGCTCCATCGGTCGACCGCACCGGTCGGCCGACGATTGTCCAGAGCTGGTCTTCGTGTTTTTGCTCTCCATCGGTCGACCGACAGAATTTCCGGTCGACCGACAATAGATCCGTTGCTTTTTTCAACGGCTATTTTCTGAGCTGTTTGCTGGGGCTGTTTTGTCTTTTGTTAAGGGTTTTGACTGAGAGTTAGAGTGGGTATAAATACCCTATTGCTGCTCTCTTTCAAAATGAAAAGAAGTTTTTAAACAAAGTTTTTTAAAAAGAGTTTAAGCATGTTTTAAGCTTGTTTAAGGGTTTGGTTTAAAGCTGTTTTGGTTTTCACAAGTGGAGGAGATCATCTTCTTGTTTGGGCTTCAATCTCTATCTCTCCATCTTGTTATCAATTGAGAAGTTTTCTAAACTCAAACTCTAGCTTTACATTTATATACTTGTTTGATTATCATTGTTCTTAAGCTAGGTTTTATATTTGAGTTTAGTTGATTTGATTTGTTTTTTTTCTCATTGCTTACACACACAACCATTGAGCTTATTGTATTTACATTCATAGTGTAATTTGGGTTGTGGGGAGTTGTACCAAATTGAGAGTGAGCTACATTGTGTTCTCATCTATTGTAGAGAACAAATTTATATTTGTTACATTGTGAGTGTTGTAAGGTTTTCGGTGAGCTAGAAACCGAGTGTGTTGTGAAGTTTTCGGTGAACTAGAAAACCGAGTGTGAGGAGTGAACGTTGTTCAGTGAGCGTTGAAAACCGACATAGTGTGGTTGTAAACGTTATTCGGGTGAGCGTAGAAAACCCGGTTGTGATAGTGGATTTCTCCCCGGGAGTGGGGAGCGGAGACGTAGGACGGAAGGTCCGAACTCCGTGATCATATTGCTTGTTTGAGTGTGCTTTGGCGTTCATTCATATTTATGTTCTTATCTTATATCGCCATTGTGCATTGCTCATTTCTATATCATCCACTATCTTGTTTAGATTGTTTACCCCTTGTGTCATCAGAGGTTGATTTTGCTCTCGGGATCTTTCATTTTCTCATCCTCGCTCGTATCGGGGCTTGGACGATTCTTAAGAGGAATAACGGGGCCACCCCCAGTGTTGTCATTATTGGTAGGACCACCCCCAGCGTTTTGGTCAAGGGGAGGGTTCTCAGTATCGAGACGTTCATCCACATCTGAATCGCTACCTACTTGGTCAGTAAGGTTGCGACGGCTGGATTCACCGAACTGATTGGACAGAGCCCGAATTTGTTGGTCATGCTCTTCCCTCATCCGTAGCATAGCCATTTCCATTTCAATCTTAAATGCCTCTTTCTGCTTGGTTAGAGCATCCTCGAGAATTTTGGCGATTTGCTCGGTGTTGATCATGAATGCCTCATGGGATTGTCCTGGGCTGGACACCGTTTTGTCAGAAGCAATTGCAGAGTTGGCATCTGAAACTTCATCATCCGAGGATAGTCCTCTTTGCATTCTCTGACAATCTCTTTGTCTAATGGTTCCCGATCGCAAGCGGGTTAGACAATGCGATATAAGCGGGTCAAAGCTAGAAGGTCGAATCGACTTTCCCTTATCAGTCATATTATTTGTGACTGCGGATTGTTTGGGTCCGACCGCTTCCAGCTGGAGTCGAGACATCAGTTGGGCTATTCCCGAGTTAACTTTTCTTTCTGGAAAAAAGTCGGGATTAGAATCACTTGAAACAATCGGGGACTTTCCCTTATTGACCATATTGATGGTAACTTCCGGGAATTCATCATCTTGAACAGCCGATCGTTTCTTACGAAAACGCTTTGGTTTGGACTTAGCCATTCCGTTAGAGATCCTCTCGGATACCGAGACCCTCTGCGGAGCGGTCTTTGGGCAGCTACACGCTGATAATACTGCCCTAATAATTTCGACGCACGGGCAGTGAGATTTTGTTTCCTGGATATTTCTCTTCCAAGACTTGTTCGTACCCCCTGCCTGATAGTACAACTCGTCAGTCAGATGACCGGAGCAACCTATCGTGTATTGGCATGACTCCCCTAGTATAACGTTATCATTATCAGATGAATACATTTCTTTTAGGGGATTTGTCGTCTTGATGGTATTCTCAAGAGTCACGCGTTTAGAGTCACGTATTTGTAAGCATGAACTCTTGACAGGCTCTTGGACTTTAATTCACCGTCCGAGGCAATCAATTATGGGAGTTTTCCGTGTGCGACCCACAACTTGAGTAATTGCTCAGGATTCAGTCATCCGACCCAAGCGTTCTTTGATCGGGGCTTTGCCTCGACCCACGTGCGAAGGACCAAGATAATCCGTGATCTTCATCTTAAATTAGGACAAATCCACGTTATCGCGGTGCTCCACCGGAGGTGTGGAACTCGAAGGGATCGACGAAACAGGTACAGAACGTCTTCTATCTTGACCCTAGCGCGGGTCAGATTTGAGTGACCCGCGGGTTGGAGGGTCGGATCCGGGTGACCCGTGGGTAGGAGGGTCAGATCTGGGTGACCCATGGCTTGGAGGGTCGGATCAGGGTGACCCGCGAGCAGGAGGGTCGGATCTGGGTGACCCGCGAGCAGGAGGGTCGGATCTGGGTGACCCGCGGCTTGGAGGATCGGATCGGCGTGACCCGCGAGTAGGGAGGGCGGATCTAGGCTGACCCGGTGCAGCAGGAGGGGTCGGATCTGGGACCTGCGAGTAGGAGGGTCGGATATGGGTGACCCGCGAGCAGGAGAGTTGGATCTGGGTGACCCACGGCTTGGAGGGTCGGATTTGAGTGACCCGCGAGCAGGAGGGTCGGATCTGAGTGACCCATATTTTTTGATTTTTTTGGCCACTAAATAAGACTTTGGCTTCCAAGTTTGATGCAGCCTTGATTGTTTCTTGGCTATGTCCTTCTGCATCTTTTGTGCCTTTTGCACAAGAATTCGCGTGTGTGTAAGTGCGTGGTGCTTCTGAATTCGCTCCTCACGTGTTGAACAGATCCTTTTGACTTGGATCCATTCACTTGTTGATGATTTGAAGGAGGGGACATTTGCTCGCTATTGGGTCGCTTGATGCTCCTTGAATTTTAGATCCGCCTCGTAACGAATCCCGTCTATCGGCTCCAAAGCAAGCTGACGCATGAGGCGTTGACGTTACCTTTGACGTACCCTCTTCGATAGGATTGGCACGCCTTCAATACTCAACTCCTTGTTTGAGGAGGAATTCAGATCTGTAGATTCGATCTCGTTGGAAGCCAGAGGGGCGTTGCAAAGCGAGAGGGTAGCAGCAACAGGGGCCTTGACCTTCCTGCGCTTATGAGGGGTGGAGGATCTGGAGGAGGAGGACGACAGATACTCGAACTTTAGTTGGTCGAACTCATATTCGACCACTTCTTCAACCGGGATGCAGATCCGAGGTTGCGACACGACAGCTTTGACAACGAAGCTGTTAGCTCCTACTGTGGTCGCCAATTTGTTTCCGTCGAAAGATGATTTATTCATTGCGGTACTCATTACAACTTCAGTCGTTACAATGAAAACGAAAAAAGATAGTCTTTTTATAAGACTCTTACACAATGAAAACAAAAATTACAACTCTCGTCAAAACAAACGTAGGTAGATCGTTTATCAGTCTTCTGCTTGTGCGGGATCTTTGCCTGTGGCAGGGATTTTGATATCCGTGGACCGCCTTATTAGATCTGGATCCGATTGATGGAAAATTAGGCAGAACTTCGCCTTCACCGGAGGAGTATTTAATTGAAGCGCTAAAATCGACCAAGCGAAATCAGTAGCTCTTCTCGAGATTAAGATAAAGCCTAATCTCAAGGAACGGACGTACGGGCTTCAGATCCTTCGAATAGCTCCTTCTTTATGCTGGAGTTCGCCGGGATCTCACTAACCCTCGCTGAAATTCGTGACTCTTGGTTCTGGAGTTCGACAGCACCTCCTCCTCTTGATAATAAATCGCCACTGCTGAAAGGAGGCCATATGCTTGTATTTATAGGGCTCCGGATGCGGGTATGTAGATGAGAATGAGTGATTTGGCCTTATCTTCAGTCAATAACGGCCTAACCAAGTTTGTAGATGATATCAAGTCAGTTGGGAACCCCTGGAATCGATAAATCCCAAGAAAACCGCTCAAAACCGCCGAAAAACGCGTCCGGGGGTCAAACCTGCGCGAAACACCCCGCTGACCCGCGGGGGGCGCGGGTCGGCGCGGTCCGACCCGCGCGGCCGCGGCGGGTCGGTGCGGTTCGACTCGCGCGGGTGCGGGTAGTTCGGCCTTTTTGCTAAACTATTTGGTGTTTTTTGACTTTTTCGGGACTTGTATTTTCCACCGTTTTGCGTATTTGACCGTCTTGTTGACTTGCACGATTTGCTAACTTGCTTCATACGCTCGTTACCTTCTTTACGGCACTTGGTGTTAGAACCTAGAGGGGGGGTGATTAGGGTCTTATGCTAATCTAATCCCGATTAAATACCAATAAAATTTATGTAGATTAATTTGTTCTTGCAAGAATGATATAAGATAGATATGAGCAAGAGAGATATGAAAAAGCACAAATAAAAAGTACGCTAAGCAAAGCACAAACAAACGATATGTTTATGAGGTTCGGTCACCACGACCTACGTCCCCGCTCCTCACCTCGAGGAGATCTCCACTATCACAATCCGGTTTGGAAGCCGGAACTTCTACACACTTGGTTTACAAGCTTACCGAAAAACTCTCACATAACAAACACTCGTGTCCTCCTCCTCAAGTGCTCGGATGCAACCTCTCCCTAGGTTCGTCAACCGACGCCACTCCTATTGGATTTGACCCCGTCTCACGCCTCACACTTCTCTCGGTGTACAAGTGTATTACAAGTGATTCTCACAATAAAAGGTAAATATAATGATTTGTTCTCAATAACAAATGAGAACACAAATGAAGCTTACACTCACTAAATCACACCCCACAACCCACACTATATAGTATGAAGATATTAAGCTCAATATGTGTGTGTGATAACAGTGAATGAAAATAATACAACTCAATAAATATAGCTAAATAAATGAAAGTGAAATAGTAAGCTATATAAGGAAGAGTTTAGAAAACTTCTCAATAAACAAGAAAAGTAGTAGATGATGATTCCAATAGGAATTGAAAGCCACTTCTTATTGTAGAAAACTTCTCTTGAAGTAGATTAACGAAAATTAGCTTAACAGCTCTTTAAACGCCTCTTAAACCTTTGTTAAAACTTCTTGTAAAAACAAAAACTCTTGGTTTTCTTGGTTACTGAAATAGAAGAGCAATGGGGTATTTATACCCACTCAAGAACTCAGCAAAAAACAACTTGAAAAGACCAAAAAGCCCCCAGAGAATCAAATCAGAAACTAGCCGTTGGAATACAATCATGAGTTCGGCGGTCGACCGTGGAAATCTCGCGGTCGACCGTGAGGCATGGCGGTCGACCGTGGCGGTCGACCGCAAACTGATATAGGCATATGATAGGTTTTTGGGCTAATTTTGAAATTATGTTAAAAATATCAAATTAATTCCAAAAATAATAAAACTTTGGGAAAAGTTTCTAAATGATAAAATGAACATGTTAGAAAAGGAATTTTTTGAAAAATAATTTTCGTTTGCAAAAACACACTGTTTTTGAAAACTGTTCGTAAAACCTGTATTTTACGAATATGAAAATTTTGATATGACTTATAAACATGTATATATATATCATGCATATATTATATGTATATAATAAAGTATGAATGAGCTGTAAACATGAAATAAAAGATATTGTAACAACGTTTGATAAAAAATCATTTATATGATAGAAAACGTCAAAAATCGTGTTAAGTGTACATATATTAAGCTTAAATATAAACATACAATATATGTAAGTAAACTACTCTTATACCTAGGTAACTCCACACATATGAACTTGAATCTTTAACGCTTGATTGTCGTGTGTTGAAATACCTGTAAAGAGAAACATAAAAACAAAACTAGAGAATATATTAGCGATAAATTGTTTGACAAATCATCATCAAAACTATAGGGTCAACAATCTCCCCCTTTTTGATGATGGCAAACAATTTATTTATTAATATGAAATATATACTGATAAACCACATACAATATGAATTAAACATATAGACCATATATATCACGAATCAAACATATAAACCTTCTCCCCCTTTGACAACATCAAAAATGGAAAAAATAAATATATATTGAATAGGAGGAATGCTCCCCCTGCATACAAGCACAGATAATAAACAAATATACAGCTAAAGCTCCCCCTGTCAATTTGCATTGATGATATATAAAGATCATATACATATATAGGAGCTAAGCAACCACATCCATCCATATACAACCATAAACATTTGATATATATAGACCAAATAAATCACAAATCATCACTTAAAAACCAAAATACTACATAGTTTTCCACAATCACAACTTGTTCCACAATACTACAAACCATACACAATTTGTTCCACAATAACACATAGAGTCATTTAAAACATAAAATAAAAGCATAAATATCAAGTATTACACCAAGACATAACCATGAGCATGAAAGCCAACAATAAAAGTCAATCACCACCATCATCATCAGATCCGGAAGTAGATCCCGAACCAAAGCCTGATGCAGATCCATCAGCAGAGCCCTCCTCAGAATCAGAACTGGAAGATGGATCCGAAATCCCGAGAGATTGGCGCTGATAACTGAGAATGATCTTAACATCCTTCTGAATCGATGAGACCTGAGTCTCAAGACGATCCAGCCGGTCACAAATATCAGAAGTGGAGGAGGTGGAAGCTCTAGACCGAGAAGATGATGGCTGAGTAGGATCAGATAAGGAGTCGGAAATTTGCATCCGGGAAAGTGAGACCCTATCAAAATATTCTTTACTAGGCTCCACTTTGGGTTCATTAGACAGAGCAACACCGAAGTGTTGGAGAATGAGAGTGATGATAAAACCAAAGGGAAGGAATTTGAAATGCTTACATGTCATACTATTGAGAAAATGATTAGCCCAATTCACTTTTATTTGGGCAAAGATGGTATAAACTGCATTAACTTTATCAGGGGCAAAGTGATCGAAACTCCCGGTTTTGGGAATAAGGTTTTGAGCAACAATACGAGCTATGATTTTAGCAGTGGGATTGAGTGATTTATTGTTCATTGGGTAGGTGCAACCGGGCTTAAACATGATATCGTTCATAGCTTGATCAGTGTGTTCGATAGACATAAGCTCGACATCGCTTGACGGGATCTTAAGGATTCCCGCAAGTTCGTCGGCATTAAAAGAAATCCGGATGTTTTTATCAGATATGGAGATGGTTTGGACACCATCAGCAGTGGAAGTGACAGACAAATTTGCATAAAACAAATATACCAGAAATGGATAATAAGGAACTTTGCGTTGCTCATCTAGTAATTTATCTAAGCTAACAGCAAGAAGAATGTCATGAATGTTGTAGATGGCCAATTGATCATATTTGATATACCTACTAGGCAGAATTTTCAGTTTGCACAGCTCCCTATATTTCTTAACTAGGGGTTTAAACAGAAGATAATCCTCATAATGAAGCAAGAAGAATGTCATGAATGTTGTAGATGGCCAATTGATCATATTTGATATACCTACTAGGCAGAATTTTCAGTTTGCACAGCTCCCTATATTTCTTAACTAGGGGTTTAAACAGAAGATAATCCTCATAATGAGAGGCAATGATAGATGAGGAACTAGATTCAGGCTTGGATCTCTTCTTAGGAGGCATAATTACAGATAGTAACAACTAGCGGGCAACCATGAAGGTGGAAATGATGAAATTTGGAGGAAATCTCGAATGAGGGAAGTTGAAGAGGATCGGATCTTAGAGAGGAAGAAAGAGCAGCCCAGATTAGATAAGATCAGTTTCAATGATAATGATTGATTCGGGTTCAAAAACTTAACCAAATAAACCAAAACCCGATAATCGAAAATGAGCAGAAAAACAAAAAAACTCTCTTGCGGTCAACCGTGGCGGTCGACCGTAACAATTTCCAGAAAGTTGACCGTGGCGGTCGACCGCGAGAAAAATAAGGGCATAGTCAGTTTTAAAATCTGGATTTTAGGGAAAATTCAATTTGAAACTTATAGGAATTGTTTTATAAGATATATGAACATATATAAAGTTTTTAGTTATTAAAACATGAAAAAATATTTTATTTTAACTTAAATAAAAAAAATAAAATTCATCATTAAAACTCAAAACCTAAAAAAATAAAATTCATCATTAAAACTCAAAACCCAATTATTCAAAAAACAAAATGAACAAAACAAACAAAAACAAAAAATTGATATAAAAATTATTTTGGTACCCAAATCATTTTGGTACTACTAAGCTTTGGAACACTATCATTTAAATCCAAGGCCCTAGGGTTATGAATCCGCTTGGGCGTATTTTGTGCACCGATACGATCAAAGCAAAAATTGTAAACATGACCCATATGATTGCAATTTGTGTAATGTAGAGGTTTGAGTGGTTTACGTTGACCGAAATAAAATGCACGTGGTTCATTTGCAAGAATAGATTTTTCTTTGTAATTATTTTGCAAACGAGAATTTCTTTTCAAATCGAAACAAAACATGGCCAAATGACCAAAACGACCACAATAATCACATTTATACACATGAGCATGTTTATGATTTACACTATGTGTGTGTACATGTGTATGTGATGAAGAAGCTTGATGGGATGCACAATCATGAATAGGTTTGTCAATTTTTGGTGCATTATGACAAAATTGAGCTAAATGGCCTTTAAGACCGCAAATAGAACATTTATGAATTTTGTCATACATATGTGCATAGTGAATAGGTTTCTTAGAAGAATTAACATTGAACTTTGCACATAAGTCCATAAGCTTTTTATTATTAGCAATACAAGTGTTTAGTGTTGAATCTAAGGTAGATATTCTTTTTCTCATTTGATTCAACTCATCATTGTGCATACAAGCATTGCTACTAGAAGTAGGATAAACAAGATTTTTCATCATAGATTTCAACTTATCTACTTCTAACATAGCATCACGTTTTTCATGAAGCAAACTAGCATTTTCAATTTTCAAATTTTCATTACATTCTTTAAGAATTATATTTTCATTTGCAATAAAATTAAACTTAGTGGCTAGTATTTCATGAGTGGATTTCATATTTACATACTTACTCTTTACATCAATATAGCAATTGTGTAATTTTTCAAACTCAAGAGCAAATTCATCAAAAGTAATAATATCATCGTTATCGCATACCTCACTAGGGTTACTACCTAGTGGTGTTGTACATGGGGATGAGGCTTCCTTAGAGCTCAAAGCAGGATTTTCCAACGCTTGTTGAATAGCCTCCAATTTCCCTTCATGTGCTTCAATAAATTTCCATAAAGCGTGAGCACTATCAAAATTAGCAAATTTGTTAGAAAACGATGAGTAAAAGGCACTAATCAAATATTCTAACAAAAGCTTGTTCATATTAAACAATCTTTTATCATTTTCACACCATTTGGATTTTTCCAAAATGGGTACAACAAATCCATCCTCAATAATTTCCCACAATTCGAATTGTTTAGATTGAACAAATAGTTTGAATCTAATACGCCATTGAGCATAGGGAAAAATATCCAAACGAGGAGCAATATTAATAGCATATCCTAAACAAGATGAATCATACATATCCATATAGATGAAATGCAAGAAGCACACTTGAACAAAAAGTTTGAATCTAATGCGCCATTGAGCGTAGGGGAAAATATCCAAACGAGGAGCAATATTAATAGCATATCCTAAGCAAGATGAATCATTCATATCCATAGAGATGAAATGCAAGAAGCACAATTAATCAAAATTAGATTAGCACTAATACAATAACTTGGATCTTTAACTCAAGGCGGTTAGTCCTTAAATCAAAGAGCACCAAGCTCTGATACCAATTGTTAGACCCTAGAGGGGGGGTGATTAGGGTCTTATGCTAATCTAATCCCAATTAATAGCAATTAAAATTATGTTGATCAATATGTTCTTACAAGAGATAGATATGAACAATAAGAACAATAAGAATAATAAGAGTAATAAGAATATGCACAAATAAAATGTGAGACAAGCAAAACACAAACACACGATATGTTTACGAGGTTCGGTCCCCACGACCTACGTCCCCGCTCCTCACCTCGAGGAGATATCCACTATCACAATCCGGTTTGGAAGCCGGAACTTCTACACACTCGGTTTACAAGTTCACCGAAAACTCTCACACTACACAATCACTCAACAATCACACTTTACACACTAAGTGTAGGAACCTAGCCCGTGTCCTCCTCCTCAAGTGCTCGATTACAACCTCTCCCTAGGTTCGTCAATCGACGCCACTCCTATTGGATTTGACCCCGTCTCTCTCTCCTCACACTTCTCTCGGTGTACAAGTGTGTTACAAGTGAATCTCACAAATAAAGGTTCAATACAATGATTT
Organism: Asparagus officinalis; assembly: GCF_001876935.1. NCBI lineage: Eukaryota > Viridiplantae > Streptophyta > Magnoliopsida > Asparagales > Asparagaceae > Asparagus > Asparagus officinalis. The sequence continues at coordinate 72,243,630 of NC_033796.1, forward strand.
GTTCTCAATTAACAAGTGAGAACACAATGAAGCTCACACTCACTAAATCCCACACCACAACCCACAATATAATATGAGAATATAAAGCTCAATAAGTGTGTGTGATAATAGTGAATGAAACTCAATAAATATAACTCAATGAATATAGCTTAATCAATTGAAAGTGAAATAACAAGCTATATAAGAATGGGTTTAGAAAACTTCTCAATGAATAAGAAGAGCTGAGGAAATGATGATCTCAATAAGATTTGAAAGCCTCTTCTTGTTGTAGAAAAACTTCTCTTGAAAACTGATTAACGAAACCAACTCTTAAACAGCTCTTAAACGAGATTAACAACTTGTTAAATAGCAAACTTGGATTTCTTAATTAAAATAGAGGAAGAGCAGCAATGGGGTATATATAGCACCCCATTGCAACAGCTAAAAATAAGAAAAAGACCAAAAAACCATTTTGAAAAAACTAGCCGTTAGGCTCATTTGTCAATGCGTCGGTCGACCGGTACGGTCGACCGATTAGTTCAAAAACCCAGAGAGACGAAGTTTTAAAGCTGGCGGTCGACCGACGCAAATTTCGGTCGACCGAATGGAAATTTCGGTCGACCGACGGAAATTCCGGTCGACCGGAAAATACTCAAAGAAATTCTCAGAAAACAGACTACCGTCGGTCGACCGTATCGGTCGACCGAAATCTGATATGTGAAAAATGACAGGTTTTGGGTCAGTTTTGAGAATTCGTTAAAAATATCAATTCATATCCAAAAATAGTGAAACTTTGGGGAAAGTTTATAAATGATGAAATGAACATGTTTGAAAAGGAATTTTTGGAAAAACGAATTTCGTTTGTGAAAACTACCTGTTTTTGAAAAATGATTAGAAAACCTGTATTTTTATGAAAGTGAAAGTTTGATATAGGACTTGTAAATATTCATATATATATTGTGCATATATTATATGTATATAATAAAGTATGAGAGAGCTGTAAACAAGAGATAAAGATATTTTAACAACGTTTAAAGAAAAATCATCTATATGATAGAAAATGTCAAAGATCGTGTTAAGTGTATATATATTGAGCTTAGATATAATCATACTATATATGTAAGAAAACTGATCATATACCTAAGAAAACCCACGCAGATGAACTTGAATCTTTAACGCTGTGTTGAAATACCTGAAAAGAGAACATAAACACAAAACACTGGGAAGCTTATTAGTAATAAATTGTTTGTCAAATCATCATCAAAACTATAGGGTCAACAATCTCCCCCTTTTTGATGATGGCAAACAATTTATACATGAATGTAAAGTATACACTGATAATCCACATATAACCCAAAACAAGAATAAATCATACATGACCATATATATAAAACACACATGATCATATATAACAGAATTAATTTGTAAGCTATATATGTGGTAGTTTTCTCCCCCTTTGACAACATCAAAAAGAGGGAAAAATGAAAGATAGGAGCAATGCTCCCCCTGCATATAAGCATAGATAATAGAAGTAAAGAAATTTATGTCAAAAACTCCCCCTGTCAAATAGACTGGATGACATCAATAGAGCATATATACAGGAGCTAAACTGACAACTATCCATCAAACTTATGCATAAGAAAAAAAAATGCAAGAAACAAAACATGGGTATTGTCTTAACCATGCATTGATCACAAAATGATAAACTGACATCAGCAATTTACAAATCATCATTTAGGCATTACAAAAATGATAAACCACGCATTGATACATAAAAAACAAAACTTAAACATAGGCAACTTATGATAAGCAACTATTTGCTGCATACCAAAACATGAGTGTTGTTTCTACAATGCAGTGATTCATAAAAGAATTAAACTGAACATGATGATTCACAAATAACATCATATAGACATTAAAAGCAACATATTTATGCAGAAAAATATAGGTTTGTCCACGAGATAGCAAGTCATACATAAAACGTCACACAAAACCATACATAGTTGTTCCACAAAGCACCAAAGCATCATAGAGTTATACACTCAAATAAAAACAGAGTTATCAAGTTTTTACAACCCAGAAGAAAGCATAAAAACATCACAGGAAGAGACTCAATCAGTCATCACCTCCTCCAACATCATCACCATCTCCACCATCATCACCACCTCCACCATCATCACCACCACCATCACCATCTGAGTCATCAGCAGAATCCTCACCAGAATCAGACTCAGAATTAGAAGGGATCCCGAGAGACTGACGCTGGTATGAAAGAATAGTCCTAACGTCCTTCTGAATAGATGTGACACGAGTCTCAAGACGATCAAGACGGTCACAAATCTCAGAAGTGGAAGAAGTGGAAGAGGTCGAGGCTCTAGAACGGGAGTGAGAAGATGGTGTGGAGTCAAGAGATATATGCATTCTGGAAAGGGAAACTTTATCAAAGAAATCTCTTGTGGATTCAACCTTAGGTTCATTAGTGAGGTCAACATTGAAATGTTGAAAGATGAGAGTGAAAAAGGAACCAAACGGTAGAAACTTGGTATGTTTTGATGCTATGTTATTGATAAAGATAGTAGCCCAATCAACTTTGATTTTAGCAAAGATGGCATAAACAGCATTAATCTTGTCAGAGGCGAAGTGATCAAAACTCCCAGTCTTGGGAATCAAATTATGAGCAATAATTCTAGCAATTAGTTTGGCAATGGGATTAAGGGAATTATTGTTCATAGGATATGAGCATCCAGGTGAAAACATTTGATGATTGACTGAAGGATCACTAAGCTCAATAGACCTAAGTTCAACGTCACTTGTTGGGATTTGAAGAATCCCCGCAAGTTCGTTGGCAGTAAAAGCTATTGCCACATTTTTAACAGAAGAGGAAATGGTCAAGCTGCCATCAGCAGAGGATGATGTGGACATGTTAGCATAAAACAGATAAACTAAGAAAGGATAATAAGGAACTTTAAGACTTTCATCAAACAATTTATCCAACCCAACATTATGAAGAAGAGACTGAGTTTTATAGATGGCCAGTTCAGGATACTTGATATACCTAGTTGGGAGAATTTTCAGTTTACACAGTTCCCTATATTTCCTAACAAGAGGTTTAAACAACAGATAATCCTCATAATGTGAGGCTTTTACAGATGAGGAACTGGATTCGGGTTTAGACCTCTTTTTAGGGGGCTTGGGAGGCATGATAAGTTAGGGCTTAGATAAGATAGAGGAAATTTATCAATATCCTGTAAATACAAACAAAAAATTAACAAATTTCCCTAAAATATAAACCCTAGAAAAGAAGAGCAAGTACTAGAGTAATGAAATGGAATTAAGTGGACAAGTGGGAGATCATTACCTAGCAAGCACTTGGTAGAAAATGACTGATGCCAAAACCAAAAACGGGCGACCGAAAATTGAAACCCTAGGTTGCGATTTCAGAATGGGAGGAAGAAGAGGGATCGGGTATTTTGAGAGAGGAAGCAGCGGTGGAGATTGAGTGGTGTATAGATCAAGGGTGATGAAGGGTTCGGGTCTAAACAGATACCCAAAAATAAAACCGAAACCCATAATCGAAAAATTTGCTGCTGTAGGAATTTAAATTCGGTCGACCGACGGAAATTCCGGTCGACCGGAAAACTTACAGATAACCGTCGGTCGACCGGGTCGGTCGACCGAAAAAGGTAAGAT
>NC_033796.1:72253036-72257770 GCF_001876935.1 Asparagus officinalis
AAGGGAAAAAAAAATAAATATATACTGAATAGGAGCAATGCTCCCCCTGCATACAAGCACAGATAATAAACAAAAATACAGCTAAAGCTCTCCCTGTCAAATTGCATAGATGATATATAAAGATCATATTCATACATAGGAGCTAAGCAACCATATCCATCCAAATACAACATAAACAATATATAGACCAAATAAATCACAAATCAGTGTGTTGAAATACCTGTAAAGAGAAACATAAAAACAAAACTAGAGAATATATTAGCGATAAATTGTTTGACAAATCATCATCAAAACTATAGGGTCAACAATCTCCCCCTTTTTGATGATGGCAAACAATTTATTTATTAATATGAAATATATACTGATAAACCACATACAATATGAATTAAACATATAGACCATATATATCACGAATCAAACATATAAACCTTCTCCCCCTTTGACAACATCAAAAATGGAAAAAATAAATATATATTGAATAGGAGGAATGCTCCCCCTGCAAAAAAATAAATATATATTGAATAGGAGCAATGCTCCCCCTGCATACAAGCACAGATAATAAACAAATATACAGCTAAAGCTCCCCCTGTCAATTTGCATAGATGATATATAAAGATCATATACATACATAGGAGCTAAGCAACCACATCCATCCATATACAACCATAAACATTTGATATATATAGACCAAATAAATCACAAATCATCACTTAAAAACCAAAATACTACATAGTTTTCCACAATCACAACTTGTTCCACAATACTACAAACCATACACAATTTGTTCCACAATAGGAATACTCATATCACCAAGATGCATTTTCTTTTCGGGAACCCAACTCTTAGAAACTCCAGAGTTAAGCGTGTTTGGCCTGGAGAAATTCTAGGATGGGTGACCCCCTAGGAAGTTTTCCAGGGAGTGCGTGAGTGAGGACAAAAACGTGCTGAAAAGACATGTGGTGGTTTGTGAGGCCATTCCATCAGATCTAGTAGCGTACCGACTCCGGGATTCCGGGGCGGGGCGTAACACAAGATGATCCAGCCGGTCACAAATATCAGAAGTAGAGATGGAAGAGGCTCTAGACCGAGAACGAGAAGATGATGGCTGAGTAGGATCAGATAAGGAGTCGGAAATTTGCATCCGGGAAAGTGAGACCCTATCAAAATATTCTTTACTAGGCTCCACTTTGGGTTCATTAGACAGAGCAACACCGAAGTGTTGGAGAATGAGAGTGATGATAAAACCAAAGGGAAGGAATTTGAAATGCTTACATGTCATACTATTGAGAAAATGATTAGCCCAATTCACTTTTATTTGGGCAAAGATGGTATAAACTGCATTAACTTTATCAGGGGCAAAGTGATCGAAACTCCCGGTTTTGGGAATAAGGTTTTGAGCAACAATACGAGCTATGATTTTAGCAGTGGGATTGAGTGATTTGTTGTTCATTGGGTAGGTGCAACCGGGCTTAAACATGATATCGTTCACAGCTTGATCAGTGTGTTCGATAGACATAAGCTCGACATCGCTTGACGGGATCTTAAGGATTCCCGCAAGTTCGTCGGCATTAAAAGAAATCCGGATGTTTTTAACAGATGTGGAGATGGTTTGGACACCATCAGCAGTGGAAGTGACAGACAAATTCGCATAAAACAAATATATCAGAAATGGATAATAAGGAGCTTTGCGTTGCTCATCTAGTAATTTATCTAAGCTAACAGCAAGAAGAATGTCATGAATGTTGTAGATGGCCAATTGATCATATTTGATATACCTACTAGGCAGAATTTTCAGTTTGCACAGCTCCCTATATTTCTTAACTAGGGGTTTAAACAGAAGATAATCCTCATAATGAGAGGCAATGATAGATGAGGAACTAGATTCAGGCTTGGATCTCTTCTTAGGAGGCATAATTACAGATAGTAACAACTAGGGTTTTATAGATGCAAATGAAACAGAAATTGAATTAAAAACCCTAAGAGAGAATGGAAACAAGAGATGAGATGAAAGAGATTACCCAATCAAGATAGAAGATGGTCGCGGTCGAACGAGGGAACTCTGCGGGCGACCGTGAAGGGGAAAATGATGAAATTGGGAGAAAATCTCGAATGAGGGAAGTTGAAGAGGATCGGATCTTAGAGAGGAAGAAAGAGCAGCCCAGATTAGATAAGATCAGTTTCAATGATAATGATTGATTCGGGTTCAAAAACTTAACCAAATAAACCGAAACCCGATAATCGAAAATGAGGAGAAAAACGAAAAAACTCTCTTGCGGTCGACCATGGCGGTCGACCGTAACAATTTCCAGAAAGATTTACGGTTGACCGTGGCGGTCGACCGCGAGAAAAATAAGGGCATAGTCAGTTTTAAAATCTGGATTTTAGGGAAAATTCAATTTGAAACTTATAGGAATTGTTTTATAAGATATATGAACATATATAAAGTTTTTAGTTATTAAAACATGAAAAAATATTTTATTTTAACTTAAATAAAAAAAATAAAATTCATCATTAAAACTCAAAACCCAATTATTCAAAAAACAAAATGAACAAAACAAACAAAAACAAAAAATTGATATAAAAATCATTTTGGTACCCAAATCATTTTGGTACCACTAAAATTTGGGACATGATCCCTATCATTTAAATCCAAGGTCCTAGAGTTATGAACCCGTTTGGGCGTATTTTGTGCACCGATACGATCAAAGCAAAAATTGTAAACATGACCCATACGATTGTAATTTGGGCGTATTTTGTGCACCGATACGATCAAAGCAAAAATTGTAAACATGACCCATACGATTGTAATTTGTGCAATGTAGAGGTTTGAGACCCGTACGATTGCAATTTGTGCAATGTAGAGGTTTGAATGGTTTACGTTGACCGAAATGAAATGCACGTGGTTCATTTGTAAGAATAGATTTTTCTTTGTAATTATTTTGCAAACGAGAATTTCTTTTTAAATCGAAACAATACATGGCCAAATGACCAAAACGACCACAATAATCACATTTGTACACATGAGCATGTCTATGATTTACACTATGTGTGTGTACATGTGTATGTGATGAAGAAGCTTGATGGGATGCACAGTCATGAATAGGCTTGTCAATTTTTGGTGCATTATGACAAAATTTAGCTAAATGGCCTTTAAGACCACAAATAGAACATTTGTGAATTTTGTCATACATATGTGCATAGTGAATAGGTTTCTTAGAAGAATTAACATTGAACTTTGCACACAAGTCCATAAGCTTTTTATTATTAGCAATACAAGTGTTTAGTGTTGAATCTAAGGTGGATATACGTTTTCTCATTTGATTCAACTCATCATTGTGCATACAAGCATTGCTACTAGAAGTAGGATAAACAAGATTTTTCATCATAGATTTTAACTTATCTACTTCTAACATGGCATCACGTTTTTCATGAAGCAAGCTAGCATTTTCAATTCTCAAATTTTTATTGTATTCTTTAAGAATTATATTTTCATTTGCAATAAAATTAAACTTAGTGGCTAAGGTTTCATGAGTATATTTTCATTTGCAATAAAATTAAACTTAGTAGCTAGTGTTTCATGAGTGGATTTCATATTTACATACTTACTCTTTACATCAATATAGCAATTGTGTAATTTTTCAAACTCAAGAGCAAGTTCATCAAAAGTAATAATATCATCGTTATCAAGATTGCATACCTCACTAGGGTTATCACCTAGTGGTATTGTACATGGAGATGAGGCTTCCTTAGAGCTTAAAGCGCGATCTTCCAATGCTTTTTGAATAGTCTCCGAGTCTCCTTCATGTGCTTCAATAAATTTTCATAAGGCGTAAGCACTATCAAAATGAGTAAATTTGTTAGAAAATGATGAGTGAAAGACATTAAGCAAATATTCTAACAAGAGCTTGTTCATGTTAAACAATCTTTTATCATTTTCACTCCATTTGGATTTTTCCAAAATGGGAACAACATAGGCATCCTCAATAATCTCCCATAAATCGACTTGTTTAGATTGAATCCAAACGAGGAGCAATATTAATAGCATAACCTAGACTAGATGCATCATACATATCCATAAGATTATATGCAAGAAGCAAAAAGCAATCAACACTAGATTAGCACGAAAACGATAACTTGGATCTTTAACTCAAGGCGATTAGTCCTTAAATCAAAGAGCACCAAGCTCTGATACCAATTGTTAGACCCTAGAGGGGGGTGATTAGGGTCTTATGCTAATCTAATCCCGATTAAATACCAATAAAAATTATGTTGATTAATTTGTTCTTGCAAGAATGATATAAGATAGATATGAGCAAGAAAGATATGAATAAGCACAAATAAAAAGTACGCTAAGCAAAACACAAACAAACGATATGTTTACGAGGTTCGGTCACCACGACCTACGTCCCCGCTCCTCACCTCGAGGAGATCTCCACTATCACAATCCGGTTTGGAAGCCGGAACTTCTACACACTTGGTTTACAAGCTTACCGAAAAACTCTCACATAACAAACACTATGCAATCACACTTTACACACTAAGTGTAGGAACCTAGCCCGTGTCCTCCTCCTCAAGTGCTCGGATGCAACCTCTCCCTAGGTTCGTCAACCGACGCCACTCCTATTGGATTTGACCCCGTCTCACGCCTCACACTTCTCTCGGTGTACAAGTGTATTACAAGTGATTCTCACAATAAAAGGTAAATACAATGATTTGTTCTCAACAACAAATGAG
>NC_033796.1:72258158-72269022 GCF_001876935.1 Asparagus officinalis
AAAAAAGTCTGAGATTAGAAAATAAAAGCTGACGGTCGACCGCGGCGGTCGACCGCGAAAGTCTCTGGATGGTTTCACGGTCGACCGTCACGGTCGATCACGAGCACATAAAAGTCATAGTAAGAAAAATTGCTGCTGGCGGTCGACCGTGGCGGTCAACCGCAAACTGATACAGGCATATGATAGGTTTTTAGGCTGATTTTGAAATTACGTTAAAAATATCAAATTAATTCCAAAAATAATAAAACTTTGGGAAAAGTTTCTAAAAAAATGAACATGTTAGAAAAGGAATTTTTGGAAAAATAATTTTCGTTTGCAAAAACACACTGTTTTTGAAAAGTGTTCGTAAAACCTGTATTTTACGAATATGAAAATTTTGATATGACTTATAAACATGTATATATATATCATGCATATATTATATGTATATAATAAAGTATGAATGAGCTGTAAACATGAAATAAAAGATATTGTAACAATGTTTGATGAAAAATCATTTATATGATAGAAAACGTCAAAAATCGTGTCAAGTGTACATATATTGAGCTTAAATATAAACATACAATATATGTAAGTAAACTACTTTTATACCTAGGTAACTCCACACATATGAACTTGAATCTTTAATGCTTGATTGTCGTGTGTTGAAATACCTGTAAAGAGAAACATAAAAACAAAACTAGAGAATATATTAGCGATAAATTGTTTGACAAATCATCATCAAAACTATAGGGTCAACACTAGGAACCTACCGACGAGCGTAAGTTGACTAACGAGTGCATTCGGTCGGTTGGAGTTGATCGACGCGTGCGAGCTGATTAATACATGCGAGCTGACTGACATGCGCGCGTTGACTGACGCGCACGAACTGATTGACGCGCGCGTGTTGACCGACGAGCGTGAGCTGATTGACGCGCGCGTATTGACTGACGCGCGTGAGCTGATTGATGCGCGCGTGTTGACCAACGCGCATGAGTTGATAGACGCGCGTGTGTTAACTGACACGCACGAGCTGGTTGACGTGAACCTTCTCGATTCGTCCACTCTTCATGTCGAGCTACGTGCGGGACCTTGTAGGCAATTTTAGATGCCTACACCTCTATCTGCCATAATGATGGTGACTTCTGGGAGTTCATCATCTTGAATAGCTGATCTTTTCTTTCGGAAACACCTCGGTTTGGATTTTGACGTTTCAGTGAAAAGTCTCTGAAATACAGAAACCCTTGGTGGAGTAGCAAATGTGGTCGCAGCAGACGAACAAGGAGTGGATGCTGACAGAGTTGAAGAATTAGTCTCGAAGGCTTCGGACAAAGCCGTCTCTTTTGAGACAGTGGCAAGTGTCTCGGACACAATCCCTTTGGCCGAGACACTGACAAGTGTCTCGGTTGAAGGTGACAGTCTGAGATTCTGATTTTCATGCAAGTTCGGACTTTAGGATCCAAACTTTGTGGGTTCTTAGTAATTCTTTGGCTACCATTTCCTTCTTCCTTTCTTGTGTTTGTTGGAGAAGGGCACGTGCATTAGAGATGTTTGCACGACACTTTTAAACAGGTTCTTTGAGGGTCGAACGAGCTCTTTTGACGAGAACCCATTCCTCCATCGATAGATTGGCAAAGATGCGAGTGGTTTGTCGTTGAGGCAACTAGACAACTTGATGTTTCCTCGACTCTAGATCCGTGTAGTAGCGAACCCTGTCGACTTGTTCTAAGGACTTATCCATTTGATGAGCACGGCGCTGACGTTGTCTCTGACGAGCCCTCTTCGTCAATGCCGGTGGACTTTGATTCAATGACCCCTTAACTAGAGAAGAATCATTGCGATCAGAGTTTCTGATATTGTTGATTGCCAAAGAAGTGTTGTGAGGGGAAGCCTCAACAATAATTGGGCGAGAGCCTTCACCCGTAACCTTCATTAGAGTTGAAGACTGGGAAATCTTCTTTGAAGATGAAATCTACCTGTATTTGTGAGGCGAGGAAGATCTTGAAGATGAGGATGACAGATACTCCTCAAACTTTGCTTAGTCGAATTCATACTCGACCGTGAATTCAAACGGGATCTTGATCGGTTACGAAGCGACGGTCTCGGCAGCGAGACCGTTGGCTCCCACTGTGGTCGCCAGCGTGTTTGCGTTGGAAATTATTTTATTTGCTGAACTCATTATAAATCGTTTATCGAATACAATGAATTCAAAGAAATAAACCTTTTTATAAGACCTCTTGTTACAAACAAATAACCTCCTAGAAACACATACAGATAACGTTTATCACCCGCTGCTTGCATGAGATCTTTACCTGTGCCGGGGGTGCGTTAGCCCGTGGACGACCGAATCATAGATCCAAATTAAATCGTGAAGAATGCTTAAGGTTGATGTTTTATTTTAGAAACAAAGACATAAGTGGATATCTTAGCAAAGTAAGATAAAACACTCTTCTCAAGATCAAGTCAAATCTTAGATCTCGAGGGAACGTCGAAGGCTCTTGGAAGTGCTTGAAAACAGTGAATACTCTTTCTCTCTTCCTCAAAATCACCAAATTGCTTAAGTCTCTGCCTTTTCTACCCTCCTCCTCATCAGTAATGGTCCTAGGAGGGTATTTATAACCCATAAGAACCGTAACTGAAGTCTTAAGTTAATAAGAAACTGTGTCGAAGAACCTCTGTTTTCAAGACAATCGCGGCTGTCTCGGAAACGTGGCTCGTTTTCAGCAGTTTTGTAACTGCTTCAACCACGTTTAATTTCCATTATTCCAGTAGTTATGAGCGTGATTTTTGCTTGTAACAGCTCCCCTACGTTTATGGATGATCCCCAGCAGTTATTAAGCCACGTGGATCGAACAAAACTCGAGAAAACCGTCGCCAAGTCCACTCTAGTTTCTGAGACAGTCGCAAGTGTCTCGGAAACTATGATTTTCCTTCATAGCTTTCGAGACAGCCACAACTGTCTCGGAGACTATGAGTTTTCTCATAGTTTCTGAGACATGTTCTGTGCCTCGAAACTTGTGTGATACGCTTCTTGTGTATTTATTAGTTGATCTTTAGATTTGGATGATCCTTTATACCTAGGATAATGACGTTTATCGTATTCTCTTCATCTTAAGTTATGTATGGTAATCTATAGGTAATTTTTGACACCTACAATATGCATAATAATATATAATTATTTTTCGTAACATTTTCAATGATTCTAGTTAAGGTTAATGATTTGGATTACCTTTTAATAATTTCTTATTGATTTTTGTGATTTCTGGATACCTTTACTAATTTTTGGTTACTTTCATTTTTTTTGTTACCTTTAATGATTTATGGTCTAAATAATTGATTTATGGTTATCTTTGATTATTTCTTGTTACCTTTCTCCATTTCTTGTTATCTTAGTAATTGTTAGTTACTTTTTTTTAGTGAGTTTCAAAAATATGCTACACGGGAAGTGTGAGAGTAACTCACTTTTAGGGAGTGTTTGGCAAGTGGGAAGTAAATGGAAAGTTGACCCAAAATTAGAAAAGGGCTCCAAATTATTATTATTTATTTCTTCTGTTTGACATTTAGAATGTGAGTGGAAAGTAATTAGAAAGTGAAGCGTGTCACATCAACATTTTAGCTGAGTGGATGGAAAGTGAAGAGGGAGTATAGAGAAAAATAAATTTTTAAAATTTTTCACGTATTATTTTAGTTTTACTTATTTAGATTCTACTTTTATTTTAAACGATAACCAAACTGAACAAAAAAAAGTGACACGCCATTTTTTATCTCAACTTTCTCTCTTTTTTACTTTCTATCATCCAAATAAGATCTTGCAAAATAAAAAGTAATAAGAAAATATCTTCTTAAGAAAGTACTTTTTCTTTCTTTCAGTTTCTATTTACTTTCCGCCTAGAAAACTTGTTAAATACTTTTGATGTTTGTTTCATTGTAAGTGTACGTGAAAGTGAAATATAAAAATCTTTCGACATCAGATTTCAAATCAAATTCAACTTCCCCTAAAAATGTGCATGTTTGTTTACATGGAAGTAGCTAAGAAGTATGTGAAGTAAATGAAATATGTGTCATTTCTGTTACCTTCGAGAAGAAAAGTATGTTTGTTTCTTTAAAAATACTACTTCCAATACTTCCTTAGAAGTTGACGTGACACCTACATGACACCTCTAATTCTTAAATCTTTATCCTCTCCTCAAGGCTCCGAAGTACCTCGAAAGTAGATGAAATTAAGTCAATTTAGGAATAAAATCTTTTTTTGTATTATATGAATATTTTCATACTCTAAATAAAATACCGAAAAATCATCTTTTTCTCTTCCTAACAATATTTATTATTGCTACCAAACAAAAAAAGTTAATGAAGTGGAGGAAACATTATTTCCTCTACTTTCAAAAGTTTACGATTCAAACAAAAAAAGAAGTACTTCTGCTACTTCCTAATTCATAATTTCAGAAATAATAGATTTGATTTAGTTCTTACTTCTAATACTTCCTATCAACCAAACATGAAAGTGAGGTTAGCTTTTGACTAATTTTTTTTGTTAACTCTTTAATTCTTGATGACTAATTTTTTTGCCGAGTAAAGTTCAGATCTTCTTCTGGCTTCTTAGTTCCCTTAGACTGAAGACCAAAGATAGATTAGTCTCTCAAGGGTGGCTAGCAGACTCAAGTTGCAATTACTGTTCAGAGCTAGAATCTCACGACCAACTTTTCTCCTCTTGCCACCGGACTCAATTAATCTGGTCCCCTTTTCTTCTTAAATTAGGTATTGCCTCTCTTCCAGCCAGCACAGAACAGTGTCTAGCCCTATGCTCAGATACTTCAGTCCAAGCCTCTGTCCGCCTATTATGGGGTGTCTGCTTCCCTACCATCAGTTGGGTACTATGGCAAGAGCGCAACAACCTCATCTTCTCCAACAACTCGTCTTCTCCTCATAGCATCATCAAGAAGTCTGTTAACTTCATTCTCCTGTGGGCAGGGGCATCCACCTCCAAGAAGTCGATCAAGATTAAGAAGCTGATTCAAGCCGTGGGTATTTCAGATATCCTAGCATCGAGCGAGGACAGCAACTCGACGACATGAGCCGAAGATGACTTCCAGCTGGTCACTGTTCCTTCTCTTGGATCTTTTTGGTCTCCTTTTTGAGCCGTGGATAGCCTCCTAGTTTCTTTTTTGTTTTTAGAGGGCTATTCACTGCAGTTATATAGTTGTTTTCTGTTTTCTTTCCAAGACATCTACTACTGATTTGGCATTTTCTCCACCTCGGAGACGTCGCCATAATCAGCAGTAGATATCTTCTTTTGTAATCTCTCCTGACTCTGGGTTTCAGTTATATATATTGATAGGGAAATCCCTATTTTCACTTAAAAAAAAATTCTTGATGACTAATTTTTTTGTTAACTTTTTAATTCTTGACGCCGATTAAGCAATTTTTTATTTCTGTTTCTGTTCACGTCATGTAATATTGGAATATGATATTTTTTTTGGAGTTTTTATGTTAACCCTTAAATCTTTACTTTTTGAATTAGTCCTAAAGTTATTAAAATTTATATCAAGTCCGTCAATTCTTATACATTGTTGCAAAATTAGTCCTTTAATCACTGTCATTGCTATTATGTCCTTAAATGAATATATATTATTTTAAATTAATTCCCTTAGTCAAGAGTAGTAGTAACACGATATAAGAATCAAGGGATTTAATTGCAATTTCAGTGATTGAGAGACTAGTTCTAAAATATAAAAAATCTAAGGGGCTATTATAAAGAAAACCTTACTTTTTTTCAATGGATGATGCCATCTCTAGTTATCAATTTAATTTCTTACGGCGACTTTGCACGATTTTTTTTAAAAAAATTGTTATATTAAGTTTGTATTCTTGCTTCTAATTTGCTAAATGATTAAGTTCAACGTGATCGGGGAATAATTTCAACTGTAGTTGCCAAAAATTACTTTCACAATTACTGAAAATATTTAAAATAGGATAAATTGCAAAAAATATGACAAAATTTCCATTATGTAGCTGATAAATACCTTTATAGTAAAAATACCATAAAGTTTTAAATTTAGCATGTTACTATCTTCAGTTAATAAAATAGGAGAATATTCTAACGAATATTCTCAAGTGATTGTCGCATGAGATTTTTTTTATTAACATTTGACTCTATACATTGTAATACATACTATTCTATCTACACTTCTCTAATTTAAATTTTCTCTTTTATTTTTAACCTTAAATCCCAGTTCCTCTCTTGTTCTCCTCCAATTCACTATAGAACCCTAATTCATCAAATTTGTTATTGTTGTTCCCCTATTTCTTGCTCTCGTCCTCATTCACTGCTGTTACCACAATTCCTTGTTATCATCCCCAAATTCCATTTTGTTCTTTCCAAATTTTTAAATCTTATGCTCAAATTCGGACAAACGCCCTCCAAGTTCTCAAATTAGGGCGTAGATAAGAAATTTTATAAAGTAACATTACAAAAATAAGGGGATTGGGATTAATTGTGCTGTGGGTATTTTGGTCTTAGCACTACTCTTTTAGGTACCATTTGGCAAAGGGTTAAATGAGGGGTTAAGACTTAACCCCTTATTAACCTGTCAAACACAACAAATCTATATAAGGGTTAAAGTGAGTTAACCCTCCATAATTTGTCAAACATAAAAAATATAGAAAGGTTAAGTTAACCCCTCTAGAGGGGTTAAAATGAGTTAACCCCTCAAAATGAGGGGTTTACTAATACTCTTATTTAGATGGAATAAGAGTTAACTCTTCTAATTATAAAGAAAATAGTCAAAATCATTGTTATTCCCAAACACTAAAATTGATCATGAGAGCTAAAATAAAACTTATTTAACGGGTTAATAATTTAGTTCTTCGGATTATCAAATGGGCTAAGTACATTAATCCTTCTCTTTAACCCCTCTTCATTAACCCTTTGCCAAACGGGGCTTAACGTCGTTAGAGGATTTTCAATGAAGGAAATTTTGTGGTCTTCTTTTGCTGAAATGTAACTTGTGGTGTTTTTTAGCTACGTACATAAAGTTTCATGCAATTTAGCTTTTTAATATATGACATAATCTAAAATGAATACATAAATTGCCGCAACATCTTCACTTTTCTACTTTTTAACTATAATTTATTTTTATAAATGAACAACTGTATTTTACCTGCATGCTGATGTTGATACAATTTCCCACTTGAAAAAACTACTCCCACGTTTTCAAGCTCTTTATTATATTATATAAAATTTAATACAAACTAGGGAGGCATCTGCCGCATGGGAACAGTTACTGATAGAAAAAGCGGACGTCATAACTTGGCTTCTTGATTTATTGTTGATTCCTCTATTATTTGAATAAAAGATGAAGTTATTTTCCGACCTCGTGCACCTCATGAAGAGTTTTATATGCTTGAATCGATTACAAAAGCACCAGTACAGAGCCACCTTGGGAGGCTTTGATTTGATATCCACACGTATTGCTAACATGAGCACATGCAACTTGAGAAATGACCGTACTTAATAAATATTACATAATATACTGGGCTTCTATGGTGTAGGTTCGAACCATATAGTTGGTACTTAAACAATTTGCTCGTGCGCGTTATTATATTAGCTAGGATCTTTTCTGTTTTTTGTTACTAGTAATAAACTGCTTTCAGATAACTACCGTTTATGATGTAGCTCAGATCCGACAACATTATGATTCGCTCCAAATATCATTGTCTACGTCACGTCTATCGTGAATTGCACTTTCTCACTTAATGCTTAGAAACAAATTATTAGCATGCAGCATAAAGGACCCTATAACTAAATAGTTAGATTCAAATTAATTAACGATAATTTTAATAGATGTTATTGCCTCCAGAATTTCATAAAAAAAAAAGTTAAGTTTTTACCAATGTAATCAAATGTGCAATAACATTGAATCTATACGCATATAAACGTAAGAATTCAGATACCTATTTTCACATTTAGACGTAGAGATATCATCTTCTCAATTATGATCATTTACAATATGATGGACAATAGTTGCCTCGAGAGCAAAAACTACAATAATAAGTCCACTACGTACACGAGGGAGTTGTATTAAGAATGAATCGTAACCATTTAATTAAATAGTTCAGGATGATTATGGAAGCATTAAGATCCTATCAGAACCATTTCTATAGACTATAAAAATGTGGTGGTTTGCACAATCAATGGAAAAAATAAAATTTTCAAACTAACCCCCTAATCCTCATAATTGGCATAGATCACACGTACATTTTTTTGGAGATGTTCTGATAAAATCTACGCACTTAGGGAAGAGGCATTGGACCCAAATTCATTAATATATGTTTGTCTCACAACTAAAAATGGTACATTAATTTGTTTCTCCTAATCAAATTTTCTGCATTTTTGTCGGCAATTAAATTTCCATGACAGTTCATGGATAAAAATAGGGCCTGTTCGTTTGCCTAAAAAAAAGAGGGAAATCAAAGAAATGAAAAACTATTAAAATGAAGAATTGTTTTTGGAGTGTTTGGTTGGCTAAAAAAAGAAGGAAATCAAAGAAATAAAATTGAAATGATGTTAGTTGTCACCTTATTATTGGATGATGTTTGTGATTTTTTTAAAAAACTAGTTTTGGAGTGTTCGGTTGGCGAAAAAAAATAAGTAAATGAATTATAAGAAACCTATTTCCTGTAGTTTCTTGTTTTCTTTTGTTCGGTTCATTCTTAAAAATAAGAAATGAAATGAGATGAGATGAGTTGTCATTGTATTATTGGGTGATGTGAAGAAAGATTAAGAAAAGTGTTTTCATAACTTTTTGGGATGAAAATGAAGAAATGAAATGTTAATGAGATGAGGTGAATTGTTATAATATTTTATTGGATGATGTGAGTGATTTGAAATGATGAGAAGAGATGAGTTGAGTGATGTTTGGATGAAAATAATATTTTATTAGATGTGATGGATGAGTTGTTAGATGAAAATAATATTTTATTAGATGTGATGGATGAGTGGTTAGATGAAAATCATATTTTATTAGATGATGTGAATGAGTTGTTGGATGGAAATAATATTTTATTGGATGTTGTGGGTGGGTTTTAGGGATGGAAATGGAGGAAATGATGAGTTTTGAGATTTTCACCATTTCCATTTCCATTTCTTGGTTTTTAGAAAACAAACGAACAGGCCCATAAAAGAAATCTTTGTTATAGACAGTTTCCAATAGAAAACCATATAGGTCAGTAATAGATTTCACACGAGTTTGCCAACACAAATCTTACATTTATGGCTTAATAATCATTTAGGTTTAAAATTTTACTAAACACGTTCTACTTTTCTGAACGAAGATACATGTGATGATTTCATCTCCTTATATATTATTTTTAATTTTGTCAATGCCGCAAAAAACACAATTCTTTTTAATTTTGTCAATGCCGCAAAAAACACAATTCTTTTTAATTTTGTCAATGCCGCAAAAAACACAATTCTTGTGACCTAACCCCTTGTATAATTTTCGTTTTGTATGTAGGCGTCAAAAATTACCTATAAATTTTGTCAATGCCGCAAAAAACACAATTCTTTTTAATTTTGTCAATGCCGCAAAAAACACAATTCTTTTTAATTTTGTCAATGCCGCAAAAAACACAATTCTTTTTAATTTTGTCAATGCCGCAAAAAACACAATTCTTTTTAATTTTGTCAATGCCGCAAAAAACACAATTCTTGTGACCTAACCCCTTGTATAATTTTCGTTTTGTATGTAGGCGTCAAAAATTACCTATAGGGTATCACACATAGCTCAAACTGAAAGGAAGGTGATAAACGTCATCATTTGAGTTACAGAGAACCATCTGAGACCAAAGAACAACTAAGAAGCCAAATCAACAATGGGAATCACAATCTAACAATCCCTACAAACCGAGTAAAGGTCGACGTCTCAATCAACCTGACGAGGTGACACCTCCTGTGTCGACTCGAAAGATAGGTGACATATTGATCAGATGAGACGACACCTCCTCGAAAGGCAGTTGACATCTCGATTAGACAAGACCACACCTCCAGGTCGACTCTAGAGGAGGTGATAATCGGCTCGAAGTCCGAGACGAGACCTGAGACGAGATCTCCTTCATGTCGACTTGAGAGGCGGTGATCGTCGACTCGAAGTCCGAGACGAAACCCGAGACGAGATCTCCTTCGTGTCGACTTGAAAGGCATCGGTATTCGACTCAAAGTCCGATCCAAGACCCTAAATAGGATCTCCTTCGTGGTGACTTGAAAAGCGTTGATAGTTCCAAGGACCATGAATTTTCTAGTATTTTAAAATATTTAATTATAATTTTTAAAAGAGTATTTATATTTTTCTCGAATTTCTATAATTTTCTATGATTTAAAATCCAAGTTTTATATTTATTTAAATGATATTAATATTGATAAATTTATTTTGTGCGGTAAAATTTTTTGGAATTAATTTGTTATGTTATCGGTACTATTACGTATTATTTTAAATAATATGTTATATTATTAATATTATTACGTATTATTTCATATAATACATGGTATTATTAATTACGTATTTTTGGTATAATTTATTGTATTATTTTTACTGTTACATATTATCAGTCGTATTAGTATAACTGGTACATTTTACTATGTATATAATTATCCCATAATTATTTGATTTTAAATATAAGTAAATATATTTTTATTATTAATTATTCTTGTTTAATTGTACAATATGTGTAAATTTTAACTATTTCGTATCAACTGTTGTATTAGCACAACATGTATGTTTTTAATTGTAGATAATTATTATGTAATTAGTTTAATTTTTAAGTACTCAAAAGTATTTATTTTAATTATTTTAACCTAAACCCTAACCCTAATTACAATTATATATAT
>NC_033796.1:72269888-72283896 GCF_001876935.1 Asparagus officinalis
CCCCGACGACCTCCTCCAAGCCACCGCACCACCTCCCACTACCTCGCGTTGTGCTCAGCTCACTCCTTGTCACTCGTCGCCCCGCGGTGATGACGTAGCCTTGCACGTTGACGTCGACACGATCGACGAAAACCCAAGGCAAGATTTCACCTCTCCTTGTTATTTCAATAATTATTAATTATATGTGTGGATTAGTTATAATATAATTATTTGCGTGGGTTGTTTGGAGAATAACATTAATTTAAATCATAGTTCTGTGATAAATAGTATTTCAGAATAATTATGATAAATTAAAAGAATTTATTTTGATAACAAAATCTTTTTACGTGAGTTTATAATTTTTTTAAAAGAATTTATTTTGAGAAAAAGAATCATTTTAGAATAATAATAATAAATATTTTTAAAGAATTTAATTTGAAGCAGAAATTATTTTTGAATGATTAACGAGGAATAAATAAATTATTTTAAAAAAGGAATTATCTTGAAAAGGAATTATTTTAAGTTAGTAAAATAATAAATAATTTAAAATAAATTATTTTGAGAAAATAATTATTTTAGATGTATTATACTTTAAAAAAGAAATTAGTTTGTTAAAAGATTTATTTTAAATAAACAAGTTTATGATTTTAAGACTAGTTATTAATATAATGAGAAACAATTTTAAAAGAATTGATTTGGAAAAAGAATTTTTTTTTGAATAATTATTATGAGAAATAATTTAAAGATTTTATTTTGTAAAGGATTAATTGTTTTATTATAATAACATATATAATTTCATTATATTATAATATACAAATGTTACCTGTGTTTGCCACATATTACAATGATATCGTCATTTTGACACTCTTATTTATACACATAGTATTTAACTTGTTCGATACTGTAATATGATTAGCTATAGTGTATATTATGGTTACCTGTGTGGGATTGCTTGACATGAATAGCGGTGTGGAAGCTTGTTGTTTTATCACTTAGTTGTTACCTAATAGGAGAGACTGTATATGAAGACGGCTCCTGTTAAAAGTATGATTTATAAGCGTGCTTCAAAGCATGGCTATACTCACTCGACATCGATATTCCGATGTGAGGAGTCCCGAGTTCCCTTGATATCGATATCCCGGTATGAGGTTTCCTTGACTATTACTATCGAGTTCCCTTGATATCGATATCCCGGTATGAGGTTTCCTTGACTATTACTATTATAGCATTGACTAGACAATGCACTCTTGATCTCGATATCCCGGTATGAGGTTTCCTTGACTATTACTATTATAGCATTGACTAGACAATGCACTCTTGATCTGACATGTTATGGGTCACGGTTATTTTCATAGTTTTATAGAAGTCGTTCTACGATAATTCTGTGGCTAGTGCACGATATTTCATGTACATTTGCTTAATTAATTTGACAACATGGGGTTATAAAGGGGAATTAGACGAAGAATATAGCATGTATATAAACGGACACAACGCTTTCCTGTTATCGTGATATCATGAGTGTTATATACATGGGCCAGGGGGCCAATACTTGACTTAAAAGCGGCCCCCGGATAAGTTTATGGGGACCAGACTATATATAAAAATATTCTCCCCAATTCAAATAACATGTAAAACAAGAACAATATGCTTGTGTGTCTTATGATAGATCTTTGTTAACTTTGTGTGAGATGTGCACCAGTGACTGTAGGCGTCTAAAATTGCCTATGAGAGCCCGCATGTCAACGCGTGAACGCTAATCAACCCGTGCGCGTCGGTCAACACGGGCACGCCAATCAGCCCGTGCGCGTCGGTCAACATGCGTATGCCAATCAACCCGTGCGCGTCGGTCAACGTGTACATGTCAATCAGCTCGTGCGTGTCGGTCAACGCGCATACGCCAATCAGCCCGTGCGTGTTGGTCAACACGCGCACGCCAATCAATCCGTACGCATCGGTCAACATGTGCACGTCAATCAGCCCGTACGCGTCAGTCAACGCGCGCACATCAAATTAGCCTGTGCGTGTCAGTCAACACGCGCACGCCAATAAGCTCGCGCATGTCGATCGATACTCGCGCGTCAATCAGCTCGCACACATCAATCAACACACGCGTGTCAATTAGTTCACGCGCGTCAGTCAACACGTGCGCGTCAATCAGCTCGCGCACGTCAGTTAACATGTGCGCGTCAATCAGCTCGCGCACGTCAGTCAACACGCGCGCGTTAATCAGTTCGTGCGCGTCGATCAACAACCGTGCGTCAACCAGCTCGTGCACGTTAATTAGTTCATGCACGTTCGACGCAGTCCCGTAACGAAGCGTACAAATCGGCGAGTCGACCAAAGTAGCAAAAAGAACAAGTCCCGGAAGGAAAGCGCCAGAAAGAGAAAAAGTTCGGCAGAGGCGACGGACCCGCGCTAGCGCGGGATGGCACAGACCGACCCGCGCAAGCACGGGTCGGATGTGACCAACCCATGCCCCATGCGGGTAAGCAATGTCCGCCGCGTAGTCCGGAGCCCAAAACACATTTTGACGATTTTCAAAGCGATTTTCACAGGATTTATCTTTTACAGGGGTTCCCAACCAACTTGATATCATCAACAAACGTGGTTAGGCTATTGTTAACTAAAGATAAGGCCAAATCACTCATTCTCATCCAAATACCCGCACCCGAGGCCTATAAATATCAGCCTAAGGCCTCCATTTTACAGATCTGGAATTTTATCAAGAGGACGAAGTGTTGCTGGATTGAAGAGTCAAGAAGCACAAAATTTCAGCAAAGGCCAACGAGATCCTGGCGAACTTCAGCACAAAGGAGAAGTCATTCGAAGGATCCGAAGCCCCATACGTCCGTTCCTTGAGATTAGGCTTTGTCTTAATCTCGAGAAGAGCTACTGATTTTGCTTGGTCGATTTTAGCACTTTAAGCAAATACTTCCTTGGTGAAGTAGAAGTTCTGCCAAATTTTTCAGAAACTGGATCTGATTCGCGGACGTCCACGGATAAACCCCGGTACCGACGAAGAACCCACGCAAGCAAGAGACGATAAACGAATCTTGTGTTTATTTTCAAGAGAGTTGTAATCTTTTTTATTATTATTTGAATTCATTTGTAAACGACTAAAGTTTTAATGAAATCAATGATGAAGGCAACTTTCAGTGAAAACAAACTGGCGACCACAGTAGGAGTCGGCAGCCTTTCTGCGAAGGCTGACGTGTCGCAACCTCGGATCCTCATCCCAATTGAAATGGAAGTCGAATATGAATTCGACCAGCAAAAGTACGAGGAATATTTGTCATGCTCCTCCAGATCGGTCTCTCCTCGCAGGTGCAGTAAGGCCTACTCCAAGAAGACCCGTTGGACTTCAGCTTCAGAAGCCCAAGAAGAAGATCTTCCCGCTACCGCTGCACTTGTGGCTCACAATGCCCTGGCAGCATCCGACGAGGCTAAAACCACAGATCTGAACCCCTTGAGCAAGGGGTCAACTGTTGATGATGTTCCCACTCTATCAAAGAGAGTACGTCAAAGGCGACGCTAACGCCTCGCACGCTAACTGACCAAAGCCTTGGAACTAGTTGATGGAATTCGCTATGAGGCGGATCTGAAGTCCAGGAGGCGCCAACCACCATAACAGCGAGTAGACAACCCCTCCTCCTTCAAACCAACGAAGAACGAATGGGTACGCGTCAAAAGGACCCGATCGACTATTCAAGAGCGGATTCAGAAACGCCGCGCATTGCTTGCACATGCAAGAATTCTTGTGCAAGAGGCTAAGAAATTGCAGAATGAAGAAGTGGAAAAGAATCCACAAAGACTGCACAAAGTATGGATGCCAAAGTCTAAGGCGTCGGCCAAAAACATCAAAAAACGCGGGTCACTCAAATACGACACTCCGTCTCGCGAGACACTCAAATCTGACCCTCCGGCTCGCGAGACACTCAGATCCGACCCTCCAGCTCGTGGGTTACCCAGATCCGACCCTCCAGCTCGAGGGTCACCCAGATCCGACCCTCCAGCTCCCGGGTCACTCAAATCTGACCCTCCGACCCGCGGGTCACTTAGGTCTGACCCTCCAACCCGTGGGTCACTTAGGTCTGACCCGCGCCAGGGTCAAGACAGAAGATGTTCTATACAAGTTTCTTCGATGCCATCGAGTTCCTCACCTCCTGTGGAGATCCGCGAAAGTTTGGATTTGTCCCGATTTAAAATAAAGATCACAGATCGACTTGGCCCTTCACACGATGATCGAGGCAAAGCTCTGGTCAAAGAGCACCTAGGCCCATCGAACGGATCTCGAGTGGTTTTTCAGGCTAGAGGTCGTAGTCGTCCTAAGCAGTGGAGGAGAACGCATGATAGGAAAAGTCCTGTAACTGACCACATTGGATTGCGTGTCGAAGTCCAGGAGCCTATTAAAGGCCGACGTTCACGAAAACGTAGCCTCAGATAGTTGACTCCTGAAGATGCTAACAAAGCATGAGATTCCCAGAAAAAAACGTACTCGTCAGACGAGGACGTTACACCTAGGGAGTCGTGCCAACGCACGATGGATTGCTCATCAGACTGATGAGTTGTACTATCGGGCCCGAGGTACGAACAAGCCTCGTAGAAGGAATAATCAAGAATCGGACTCCTATTGTTCGTGTTCCAAAATTATCAAGGCGGTGTTGTCAGAATGTTGCTATTCTAAGGCCGCCCCAGAATGAGTTTCAGTATTTGAAAGAATCTCCACCAGAATGCCCGAGTTCAAACCAAGGCATTTTCGCAAGAAGAGAGCTGCTCTTCAAGATGATGAATTTACAGAAGTATCTATCAACATGACTGGTAGTGGGAAGTTAACACGACTCTTTAGTCCTGACCAGTTTGTAGGAGTATCCCAACGAATATCTCGATTACGATCAGGAACCAGTAGACGAAGGAATTATCAGAGAATGCAAAACGGACTACCCTCAGATGACGAAATGTCAGATGCTTGCTCAGATGCCTGCTCGGTAATGGCTTCCGATGATACGACATCAAGCACAAGACAATCCTATGAGTCGCTCATGATCAACAGAAAACAGATGAATAAAATTCTTAAGGACGCTTTAACCAAGCAGAGGGAGAATTTCAAATTTGAAATGAAGATGGCTATGCAGTAAATAAGGGAAATACATGACCAACAAATCGCGGCACTGACGAATCAGCAAGGAGAGTCTAGCCATCGCAATAATCCCAACCAAGCTGATAATGATCGGGAAGTGGATGAGAATGCCAACATGAACACCCCTCCCGTCGACAACAATACTGGGGGTGGTCCCTCGGATGATAACAATACGAAGGAAGACCACATTACTTCTCCCTGAAATCGTCCGAAGAAACATATGAGCGAGGATAAGAAGATGAGGGATTTGGAGAGAAAAATCAATGTGTTGATGAGTGCCCATACCCAAGAGAGTGGGAATCAATCCCGTATCCAACAAAGTTTAATTTAATCAATTTCATGTTGTTTGATGGAAAGGGTTCCCCCACTTAGCATTTAATATACTTCAAGTCTCACTTGGGAATAATCTCCGGGAATGAACCTCTGATGGTACGGTCATTCATCGGCACTCTTTGTGGAGCAGCCTTCGATTGGTATCGCCACCTCAAACCGGGGAGTATTAGCAGTTGGGATGACATGGAGGACATGTTTCTCATGAATTTTTTTGACGACGACACTGAGGTCTTAATCGGAACATTATTTGACGAGAAGCAAAAGGACGGAGAGTTGGTTGAAAATTTTATCAAATGATTTCGGAACAAAGCCATGAATTGTAGGGATCCGATCAGTGAGGACTTCATCTAAGAAACTTGCCACAATAATCTTTCGTTGGATATCCTCGAAGCTATGGGAATAGCAAGCAGAGAGAGGCAGGCATCGATGCCTGCATCGATGGGGGTATCGATGCCCGCATCTATGCCTGTATCGATGCCAGCATCGATACCCCTATCGATGCTGGCATCGATACCCTGCGCAGTCTGCATCGATACCATCGTACAGTTTGTTATAGATCTAAGGCTGAAATTTGTTGTTTTTGGATAAGATTTCAATCCAATGGCTCTCATTCACTGATGTTTACTATAAATAGGGGTAGAGAGTGAGGGGTTAGAGGTGTGAAAAATTTTGTAACTCCATTTGGAGAGGAGAGCTACTCTTAATTGAAAAGGCCTTCCAAAAATTGTAACTTTAGTTGCAATTAATAATAATAATTTTTCTCCACTTTAAATTTTCTTTTCTCCTCTTTGTTGAATGATGAGGATGGAGATGAAGAGCAATTTGAAGGTTTACATTTCATTTATTTTCCTCTTTTATTTCTTTTTTGTAATTTCTTTATTATTGCTTATTAGTTAGATTTACATTCATGCTTGTAGTGTAGATTTATTTTCTTGTCTTTTTTTTAGTTCTTTTTATACTTTAATTTGTAGAGTAGATTTATTTTCTTGTATTTAATTTCTATAATTTATTTTATAGTTTAGATTTTTAATCTTTGTAGTTAGATTTATTTCTTGTTCATAGTTTAGATTTTTCTTTTCTTTTTATTTTTGTAATTAGTTCTTTTTCTTCTTGTTTTTATTTCTTAAGATGATAAATTAATTCTTGTAAGAATCTTAGAATTGCATAAAACTAGTCTAATTTCCTTTATATTGTATGAATTATTCTCTTTCACTTAAAATGTTCATGTTTAGGATAAACAACTAGAGAACTAATCGGTAGAAGAAGAATTTGATAATCTATACTTATCTTAAATGGTTTGATAGGTTATGCTTATGAATTCTAGGATTATTATCTTCTAGTTGTTCTTATCATGAATAGTAATTTTGACTTAGATGATAATTTGATAGGTTATACTTTCCTTAAATGGTTTGATAGTCTATGCTTAATAAATCTAAGTTGAATTATGATAAAAAGAGAATAGTTTGTATTTTGTAATTAAAATTAGCTAGTGGATTATATTCTAGATTTCTTACCTCTTTTGAATCCTCCATCTTAACTTTCTTAAACTTTCTTTACATTCTTGGTTTTATTTCTTGATTTTATTCATTCTTCTTTCTTACCTTGTGATTTTATTTATTCTTTGATTCTTATTTCTTTCTCTAAAATTCAATTTATTGTTACTTGCACTTAAATCAAAACAACAACTCATCATATCACTCTCCACAATCACACTTATTCTTTAATCCTATTTTATCACGCACACAACATAAGAACCTATTCTAATAATCTCTTAAAATCACCTTCCTCGTGGGATCGATATCTTTATACTATAACTTTATATCAATTGGCACTTGCAATTTTGGTACATGCACACAATATAAGAACCTATTCTAATAATCTCTTTTAAAATCACCTTCCTCGTGGGATCGATATTTTTATACTATAACTTGATCAATTGTGCACTTGCAATTTTGGTACATAATTATGCCGCATCAAGTTTTTGGCGTCGTTGCCGGGGAAGGTGCTAAAATAGGATTTTATTATTTTAGCTCTTTAACTTGTGTGTTTTCTTGTGAAGGAACCGCTTGGAGCTTAAAAATCTTGGATTGAAGATCAAGAATTTGGAGAATTACTTTCGGGTAAGTCCTCTTTCCAGTTTTCAATTCCACCCTCTTTAGCTAGCTTCACAATTAGAGACACTTAGGATTTAAAAAAAAAAAAAAGATTTTATTTTTGTTGACCATAATAAAATCCACCTTTCACTTGAACATTAACTAACAAGATAATAAATTCAAATTGTTGTTGACCATAATTAAAAAAAAGATTTTCTTTTTATCATCCTTTTTAGTCGCTTTTAATTTCTAGGGTTGCATTTCATATAGTGTAGGAATTCACCAAAGTGATTGTAGCACTTGATTTGGCACACACTTAAAACATTCTTAAGGCAAAACCCATAATCAAGATAAGGTAAGGGATTTCATCACCCTTTCCTTAGCCTACAAATCACTAATTCCGCACTTCACAAACCCAAGCCTTCTAAAACTCATTAGACGTTGGCCCCTAAGGATTCGAGCTCAATAAGGAACAAAAAAAATCCTTAAATGAACCGGTTTAAGTTTTCTCAGATTAGTTGGTGTTTAAGGCAAGGTTTAGGGGTTGCGTAAAGCGCTCTGCAAGGAAAGAGGTACTTAATTGATCTTTGATCACCCTCTAGTACTATCCTTACCTGGCTAACTACCTGGGTAAAACTTTAATCTTTTCAATGTAGGAGTTTTTGGTTAGGAGCTGGTCTAGTTAGGTTAGGCAAAACCCTAGAATTAGAGTTGATTGAAAAGTGATTGCTTTGATTTGTTTAGTTAGAATTTTTCTTTTCCATTATCTTTTCATATAAAAAAACTAATTTTCTTTCTTTCCTTAAGAATTTTTTTTTTGTTTTGGTGTATGCAAACTTGGGTTCGGGATAATTCTCATCGTTTAATCCGTGTTGAACTAATTCAAGAAATGGCAAATCAACCCGTCCTTCAGGATATGTGTTACCCCACCAGAAATACAATTTCATCTTGCATAAGACTTCCCGAAGTAAATGGAGCAAATTTCGAGCTTAGACCGCATTATATAAACATGCTTCCCAAATTCCTAGGTAATGAAACAGAATATGCATATATTTTTATCTTGGAATTTGAGGAAGTATGTATTATGATTAAAATGAGAGAATTAATCGAAGATGCAATTAAGCTCAGATTTATTCTATTTGCTCTTAAGGACAAGGCTAAAAAATGGCTGTACAGCTTACCAACAAATTCCATCTCAACTTGGGAGGAATTTGTCACCGTTTTTCTAAAAAATGGCTGTACAGCTTACCAACAAATTCCATCTCAACTTGGGAGGAATTTGTCACCGTTTTTCTTAAGAAATTTTTCCCTATTCACAAAACGGTAAAGCTTAGAAACAGCATTCAAAACTTTAAAATTGTCCCGGGAGAGCCATTCTGGAAATATTTCGACCGATTCAAAGATCTTTTAATCCAATGTCCTTATCATGGTCTAGAAAAATGGCGATTGTGCCAAGTCATATATGAAGGATTGGATTATTCTTCAAAAACATCTTTAGAATCGATGTGTCAGGGAGATTTTATGAGGAAAAACGCTGATAAAGCTTGGGAATTTCTAGAGAGTTTATCTGAAAAAACAATGCAGTGGGAACACTGTGATAACAGGGTTTCATCAGTTCCCCAATCTAAATCTAGTGGTCTTTCCCTGGAGTCAAACATTGCGTCTGAAGCAAAGATGACGACGATTCTGCGGAGGTTAGAAGCCTTAGAAGTTAAGGAATGAGCTCCAGCTCAAATCAATCATATTTCTACCCCAGGATGTCATAATTGTCAGTCTCCTACCCACGTTTCAGAGGAATGCCCTCTCTTAGGAAACAACCATGCTTTAGAACAGATGAACGCTACATTCCAGCGCCCTAAAAATGATCCATTTTCTCCAACCTACAATCCAGGTTGGAGAAATCATCCCAACTTTGCCTGGAACCAAGGAAATTCTCATGGAAACCAAAACTTCATTTCCGCGTCAAACCCACAATTCCCGAGGGGAAACACTGTCCCGTTCAACTCACCAAACAATTTTTAACAAACTAACCCAGTTTTTCCAACCCAACATCATCATCCTCACCAGCCTACAAATCCTTCAAATTCTGATCATGACAAACGTTTAAGTGTCTTAGAAAAGGGTTTAGAAGCTATGATCAAAGCTTCTACACAAACGACCAACATGTTGACCCAGTCATCCACCACTCTAAATTCATTCATGCAAACAACCGGCCAAGTGCATAACTCGAACACTCAAGCCCGGTTAGAAACCCAACTTGGGTAACTAGCCACTACCGTAAGTGAAAGAGAGAAAGGAAAATTCCCAAGTCA
Organism: Asparagus officinalis; assembly: GCF_001876935.1. Lineage (NCBI taxonomy): Eukaryota > Viridiplantae > Streptophyta > Magnoliopsida > Asparagales > Asparagaceae > Asparagus > Asparagus officinalis. Next base: position 72,279,743 of record NC_033796.1, read on the forward strand.
ACCTGTTGCAAACCCTAAAGACACTGGATCCAGTTCCAACAATCCAGCTCAATTGAATGCAATTCACACTCTGAGATCAGGGAAACAAATAGACAATCAAGTTAGAATGCCACCAGATCAAACCCCTTCTCCCATCCAACACACTCCTTCCGACGAAGCAATTCCTTCCGATGACCAAAATGCTGAACTTGAGATTGAGCCTGATCTAGATAGGTATAGGCCCGTTGCCCCCTTTCCAGATAGACTCAAACCTAGGAAAAACTCCCCGCAGGTTGAGAAAATCCTAGAAACATTCAAACAGGCCAAGATCAACATCCCTCTCCTAGATGCAATCGAACAAATCCCTTATTATGCAAAGTTCTTGAAGGACTTATGCACTAAGAAAAGAACCACCAATGTCCCAAAGAAAGTCTTCTTAGCTGCTAACCTCAGTGAAATCTTTTCGAAATCAATGCCGTTAAAATATAAGGACCCTGGTTGTCCCACAATTCCATGCGTCATAGGTAACACTCACATTGATAAGGCACTTCTAGACTTGGGAGCCAGCGTTAACCTCCTTCCTTATTCAGTCTATCAACAGCTACGTGTAGGAGAACTTAAACCGACAAGATGCACTCTATAGTTAGCTGATAGATCTGTACAAATTCCTAAAGGAGAGGTAGAGGATCATCTGATCAAAGTTGGAGAGTTTATTTTCCCTGTTGATTTTATTGTCTTAGAAATGCATCCCGTTTCCAATCTCAAAAGTCAAATCCCCGTCATTCTAGGAAGACCATTCTTAGCCACATCAAATGCTTTGATAAATTGTAGAACCGGTCAGATGAAACTATTTTTTGGGACTATGACTGTTGACCCCAATATCTTCAACTTAGGGAGACAGCCTAGATCCATCTGATGAGCCCATGGAAGTGAATTTTATTCAATGAATATCAAGTGAACAACAAGAGGGAGAGTGTGAGTCTGATACAAATGCATCTGATTTAATGATTGAGGAGCTTTCTGATGACGAACTAGAGATAGAATCGCTGGTCAATCATGTTTTTGTTGTTGGCTGGCAACGAGAACCTTTAGAGATAGAACCCCGAGTCCAGCTTCGCCCATCTGTGGAGGAACCCCCTAAGTTAGAGCTCAAACCTCTACCTGAAAATTTAGAGTATGCCTACTTAGGGGAGAACGAGTCTTTACCAGTCATTATTTCTTCTAATTTGACTACCGGTCAAAAGGAAGCTCTTTTAGATGTTTTAAGAGAGAATAGGGAAGCCATTGGATGGACCATGGCTGATATCAAAGGGATTAGTCCAACCATTGTTCAACACCGAATCCATTTGATAGATGATGCCAAACCTACTAGAGATCCTCAACATAGGTTAAACCCAGTGATGAAAGAAGCCGTTAGGAAAGACATTCTGAAATGTCTCGATCATGGGATCATTTATCCTATTTCTGATAGTTCATGGGTGAGTCCGGTCCAAGTTGTTCCAAAGAAATCCGGGATCACCGTGATTCAAAATGAGGCTAATGAGCTAATTCCCACTCGAATCCAAACTGGATGGCGAGTTTGTATTGACTACCGAAAACTCAACTTAGCCACTCGGAAATATCACTTCACTCTTCCTTTCATTGACCAAATGTTAGAGCGTTTAGCAGGACATGAGTTCTATTGTTTCCTAGATGGATTCTATTGTTTCCTAGATGGATATTCAGGTTACAATCAAATCCCTATCGCTCCAGAAGATCAGGAGAAAACTACCTTCACTTGCCCGTATGGAACATTCGCATACCGACGCATGCCTTTTGGCCTGTGTAACGCACCGGCCACATTTCAACGTTGCATGATCGGTATTTTTTCTGACATGGTAGAGAGATTTCTCGAAATTTTCATGGACGACTTTTCCATCTTTGGTGACACATTTTCCTAATGTTTGCATCATCTTAAACTGGTTCTAGAACGGTGTAGGGAGAAAAATCTGACTCTCAATTGGGAGAAATGTCATTTCATGGTCAAACAAGGCATTGTCTTAGGACATGAGTTTCCAATAGGGGAATCGAAGTGGACAAAGCTAAGGAAGATCTCATTTCCAATCTCCCTCCTCCCAAAATAGTCAAAGATGTCAGATCATTTCTTGGTCATGCTGGTTTTTACCAAAGTTTTATCAAGGATTTTAGCAAAATTGCTAGACCCTTGACCAATCTCTTAGCCAAGGATACATCATTTGCCTTCTCCCCCGACTGCCTCAAAGCTTTCGAATATCTAAAAAAGGAGCTAACCACAGCTCCTATCATTCATACACCAGACTGGACCTTACCCTTCGAACTGATGTGTGATGCATCTGATTCTGCGATTGGAGCTGTTTTAGGACAACGGTTTGATGGAAAACCGCATGTGATCTACTACGCCAGTAGGACTCTAAATGATGCCCAGCAAAATTACTCTGTCATAGAAAAAGAGTTTTTAGCTGTAGTCTTTGCCTTAGAAAAATTTAGGCCCTACCTCATCGGTTCTTTGACCAAAGTTTTCACAGATCATGCCGTACTAAAGTATCTTTTGACCAAAAAGGATGCTAAAGCACGACTCATTAGATGGATTCTCCTTCTTCAAGAGTTTGACATTCAAATTCTTGATAGAAGGGGAACAGAGAACCCCGTAGCAGATCACCTCTCTCGACTCCCAAATGCACCAACATCAACCGTTCCAATCAATGAACATTTTCCAGATGAACAACTCCTAGAAATCCAATCTGTTCCCTGGTTCGCCGACATTGTGAACTACATAGTCATGAACCAGATCCCTTCTCATTGGTCCAAACAGGATAGATCCCGTTTTCTCTCCCAAGTAAAATACTTTTACTGGGATGATCCATATCTGTTCAAATACTGTCCTGATCAGATCTTTAGGAGGTGTGTTCCCACTGAAGAGAGTGTTCTATCCTTTTGTCATGAGCAAGCATGTAGGGGCCACTTTGGTCCGAGAAAAACAGCTGAAAAAGTTCTCCAATCTGGGCTGTATTGGCCCACTCTCTTCAAGGATTCATTCGAGTTTTGCAAAACCTGTAACCACTGTCAGCTTTTAGGAAGGTCACTAGGAGAAATATGATGCCCTTGCAACCCATCTTATAAGTTGAACTTTTTGATCTGTGGGGTATCGATTTCATGGGACCATTTCCAAATTCCTTTGGAAATGTTTACATTCTAGTAGCCGTTGAATACATGTCAAAATGGGTTGAGGCGGTAGCTTGCAAAACTAATGACAACAAAGTCGCTGTCAAGTTTTTGAAAAAGAACATTTTTGCCCGGTTTGGAGTACCCCGGGCGATCATCAGTGACAACGGTACACATTTCTGTAATCGTTCTTTTGAGGCTTTGATGAGGAAATATTCAATCACACATAAATTGTCAACTCCTTATCACCCCCAAACCAGTGGACAAGTAGAGGTCACAAACAGGCAGATCAAACAAATCTTAGAAAAAACGGTTAATCATATCAGAAAAGATTGGTCTGTAAAATTATGTGATGCTCTGTGGTCATATAGAACAGCTTTCAAGGCTAATTTGGGGATGTCACCATACAGACTAGTGTTTGGGAAAGCTTGTCACCTACCAGTAGAGTTGGAACATCGGACAATGTGGGCGATAAAACAGTTGAATTTTGATTCAGACTCGGCAGGTAAGAACAGATTGCTCCAAATAAATGAGTTGGAAGAAATTAAAAATGATGCATACATAAACTCAAAAATTTATAAAGAGAAAACCAAGATTTTTCATGACAAATCAATTTTGCGAAAAAATTTCTCTCCAAGACAGAAAATTTTATTGTACAATTCAAAATTGCATCATTTTCCTGGAAATTAAGATCAAGATGGATAGGTCCATTTATTGTAAAACAAGTTTTCTCACATGGGGCTGTCGAGATAGAAAATCCTAAAAATGGGGATATTTTCAAAATTAACGGTCAACGTCTAAAACCATTTTTAGAATTTTTTACGCTCGGAAAGGAAGAGGTGTTGGTTCTTCATAAACCTCATTATCTGTAAAAAAAAACTAATTTTTCTTTGGTTTCTTAATAAAAAAACATAACAAAATTTTAATAAGTAACATAGGCTTTAAAAAAAAATCTATACATATTTCTTAATATATATATATATATATATATATAT
>NC_033796.1:72284187-72338209 GCF_001876935.1 Asparagus officinalis
CGGCTGTCATCGCTTTGGGCATCGATGCCGGCATCGATGCCTAAAGCCATCTGCCTCAAAAACCGCAGCCACCCAGCTTTTTCTTTCACTCTTCATTTCATCTTCCCAAACCCGAATTTCTCCTCCCCTCTCAAACCCTAATTCACCCACATAGATCAAGAAATTTTGGAGGGTTGTTTCTGCAATCTTTAGGGCTTCTTCCTCATCTTCCCAAGGTATATTCCCTAAACTTGATCTTGTAATTTCAATTTTTTATTCATGGATGATTTAGTGATTGAATCATGGGTAGTAGTGAATGATTATCATATTTTGTGTTGATTCATGATCAATTTAGGGTTTCATTTGGGGATTTGCCAAAAATTTGGGGATTTTTATTCAAAATCCGAAAATTAGGGGGGGTTTATGCAAAATCCTAAAAATTTCTTGGAGGTTTGTACTTAGAAGTCAATTGAGGATATCTTGTTCGAAAATCTGAAAAAAAAATTGGGGTGTTTTGTGCAAAACCAAAAAAAACGTGGGGGGTTTATGCAAAAATCCAAAAATTTCTTTGGGGCTTGAACTTAGGATATCATGTTCAAAAATCTGAAAAAAAAAGAAAAAAAGAAAAAAAAATTTGTGTTATATATATATATATATATATATATATATATATATATTAGAATTTTATTATTAATTTTTTTTTCTTTTTTTTCTTTTCTTTTCTTTTTCTGTAGATGCCCCCCAGAAAGAAATCTCGAGCAAGTTCATCATCCTCTGATCCATTTCATACCGACATAGATAGACCCACTATTTTAGCTAGAATTGTGAGTCTTAACATTCATTTTGAGAGGGGATTTCAGATGAGTGCACTGCATACATATCATTCCACAGTCACCATGTTAACTGGAGTAGGTCTTAAGAGCATGATGACTAAACCCCTAGAAAAAGCCAACATTTCATTAGTTCATGAGTTCTATTCTGGATGGGAGATTGATCCAGATAGAGAATATTCAGCTTTTTCTATCGTGAGGGGTGTTAGGGTTATTTTCGATCTTTCCACTATCCGTGCTACCCTTGACCTTGCAGAGCCACCCACTGATGTACCAGATTACTTCCATTTAGCCTCCACTTTACAGCCTGGTACACCAGAATACAACAACATGTCTGCAACCTTGTGTGGGAGGGTCTTTACATCTAGTTTCGGTTCAGGAAATCTCAAACCAGAATATAGATTACTTAATCTTTTCCTGAACTTTGATTTGAAACCCACCACTGCATACTCCGTCATTACCCCACACGATATTCTCCTTCTCTTTTGGATAGCCACTGGTCAGCGATTTGATATAGCGAGGATTATATTTATATGGATGCGCTCATCAGTGGAGAATGTGTTAGATTGGGTCAGGACACAGTCTGCATCACGTACTCAGCTCATTTACCCCTATTTTATCACTAGACTCTGCCATAGATTTCACGTTCCAGTATTCGCAGAGGATAGGTTAGAAGCAGGGAAGGGGTTACTAAATGATCAGACTGTGAGGAGGAGCATTTCAGGACGAGATCAGTCCGGTCCTTCAGGTAGAGAGCCTCCTCAGCACCAGCCAGCTACACAGGATCCCATTCGAAAGGAGATGGACAGAATGCGGAGTCGCATGGACAGGATGCAGATACAGATGCACAGGATGCAGCGGCATATACACGAGATACATGGTCAGATGAGCTACTCCATCGACACCCTGGCATATTTGGCGAGAGGATGGCAGAGAGAACATGGAGATACAGATGGATCTCCACCTGAGCTTTGAGCTTTTCCACAGATACCCTGGCATATTTGGCGAGAGGATGGCAGAGAGAACATGGAGATACAGATGGACCTCCACCTGAGCTTCATAGTTATATCACACCATTTCAGCCAGATGATTTCCCAGGAGAGGATGAGGCGGGACCGAGTTCAGCAGCTGCCGCGGATGATGTGGATGAAGATATATCAGGAGATGAGCAGTGAGGGATGTTCTTTTTATTTTACCATGTCTTTGATTTTTATTTCGGCATGTACTTATTAAACTGTGATATTTTGGATATTATTTACCTTAAGGACACTGCAAAGTCTGGGTATGAGGGTGTAAGCTAGTTAGCTTTTGTTTATATTTTGCTAGTTAGTATTTTGTTTCAGTATTTTTTTTCTCCCAACATTTTTCTTTTTAGTAAAAAATAATAATAATAATTATAAAAATATTGTCACTTACCAAATTAATAGAGTTAAGTAATAATTGATCTAATTGATAGATTTTAAATTTTCTAATTCCTAGTTAGTGACATACTCAAGTTCACCTTTTATGCTAACTCCAAATAAAATTCTTAAGAAATAATTTTTCAAGTAGTATACTTTACTTAAGTCCTATCTTAGATTTTTAATTAAAAATAATAAAATTTTTGCATGCTTAACTTAGAGTTGAAAATATTTTTTTCAAGTTATCTTGATTTACACATTTATTTTCAGACTATATATACTTACACACATATATATATTAAAAAAAAGAAAAAAAAAACTATCCTTATAAAAGAAGGGTGCGAAAAATGGGCACAAAAAAAAATCTTAGATTCAAGGTGATTCTATCTTATAAAGCCTAAGTTGACTGAGTAATTAAGCCCAAGGAGTATTTTTATACTTAATGACCTAAGCCCAATTGGGTTGGGATCCATTGGCCCAAAACTCGTTAAATGGTCACTTAGAAAGACCGTTAAAATAGAAAACAATCACCAAGAATTAAAGAGTGAAAAAAAATTTTATATACATATAACACTAACCATTTTTTTCTATATATTGTTGTTTTGTATATATGGTCTTGAAAAATAATTTTTGATCAAGAAACTTGAAAGTTATTTAAAACAAAGAGTTAGCATGTTCTTTTCAAAACTTTTTAATTAAATCTCTAAGATTTGACTTGGTTTTGTATTGCTATAATGAAAAAGATTCTCTAAAAGAGTTACATTAGAGTTATATATAAAAATGTTTTCTTGATTATTAACTAGCTTCAATTAGAATATCTAAATATATCAAGGAAAATTAGTTATTTACTAACTTATTTAACTTGGCAAGTTGACCGAATTTTATGGATATATTCACTGCAAACCCTCACGAGACTACAACTCGTCCACTAGGGTAACCTAGGGGTTTAAAGACTTGTTGTATGCGCTAAATACAACCGCGATTCCTGCGAAAGTGAGTTAGAATTTTCTTTTTATTTTCTTTGCTAGATGACTAGCAAGAGTTTAGGTATGGGGGTATTTGATAATCACATTTTATTATAGTTTTATACCCTCATTATCTATTTTATATGAATAAATATACCACTAATAATTATTTTTATCTTTTAATTACAGGTTAATGAAGAATAAATCTCAAACTCCAATCTTTCAACAAAAACCCGTTGATTAAATGAAGAAATGAAGCAAAAAAGCCCATTGGAAAATCAATTTCCAAATTATCCAAAAGCCCAAGCTAAGAAGAAGAAGTAAAACCCAAAAAATGCCAAAGCCCAAATCAAATAAATGAAGAAATCAAAGATTTGTTCAAGCCCAAAGCCCACAAGAAGAAACAAGTTCGGACAGCAACCAGAGAGAGGCAGGCATCGATGCCTGCATCGATGGGGGCATCGATGCCCGCATTAATGCCTATATCGATGCCGGCATCGATACCCTTATCGATGCTGGCATCGATACCCCTATCGATGCTGGCATCGATACCCTACGCAGTTTGTTACGAATCTATGGCTGATTTTTATTGTTTTTGGATAAGATTTCAATCCAATGGCTCTCATTCACTAATGTTTACTATAAACAGGGGTAGAGAGTGAGGGGTTAGAGGTGTGAAAAATTTTGTAACTCTATTTGGAGAGGAGGGCTACTCTTAATTGAGAAGGCCTTCCAAAAATTATAACTTTAGTTGCAATTAATAATAATAATTTTTCTCCACTTTAAATTTTCTTTTCTCCTCTTTGTTGAATGATGAGGATGAAGATGAAGAGCAATTTGAAGGTTTGCATTTCTTTTATTTTCCTCTTTTATTTCTTTTTTGTAATTTTTTTATTATTGCTTATTAGTTAGATTTACATTCATGCTTGTAGTGTAAATTTATTTTCTTGTCTTTTTTTATTTCTTTTTGTACTTTAATTTGTAGAGTAGATTTATTTTCTTGCATTTAATTTCTGCAATTTATTTTATAGTTTAGATTTTTATTCTTTGTAGTTAGATTTATTTCTTGTTCATAGTTTAGATTTTTCTTTTCTTTTTATTTTTGTAATTAGTTCTTTTTCTTCTTGTTTTTATTTCTTAAGATGAGAAATTAATTCTTATAAGAATCTTAGAATTGCATAAAACTAGTCTAATTTCTTTATATTGTATGAATTATTCTCTTTCACTTAAAATGTTCATATTTAGGATAATCAACTAGAGAACTAATCGGTAGAAGAAGAATTTGATAATCTATACTTATCTTAAATGGTTTGATAGGTTATGCTTATGAATTCTAGGATTATTATCTTCTTGTTGTTCTTATCATGAATAGTAATTTTGACTTAGATGATAATTTGATAGGTTATACTTTTCTTAAATGGTTTGATAGTCTATGCTTAATAAATCTAAGTTGAATTATGATAAAAAGAGAATAGTTTGTATTTTGTAATTAAAATTAGCTAGTGGATTATATTCTAGATTTCTTACCTCTTTTGAATCCTCCATCTTAACTTTCTTTTCATTCTTGGTTTTATTTCTTGATTTTATTCATTCTTCTTTCTTGCCTTGTGATTTTATTTATTCTTTGATTCTTATTTCTTTCTCTAAAATTCAATTTATTGTTACTTGCACTTAAATCAAAACAACCACTTATCATATCACTCTCCACAATCACACTTATTCTTTAATCCTATTTTGTCACGCACACAACATAAGAACCTATTCTAATAATCTCTTAAAATCACCTTCCTTGTGGGATCGATATTTTTATACTATAACTTGATCAATTGTGCACTTGCAATTTTGGTACATAATTATGCCGCATCAACCTACTGTTGGGACGACCCTGGATCCACGGTAACATTATAGTCCCCTCTACTCTTCATCAATGTCTCAAATATATAGACACCAATAATGAAGTCAAGACGGTGGTCGCGGATAAGTAACCGTTTAAGGGGTTGGAAAATTATTTTACCGACTCCCTTCTCTATGGTGCCGAATCCGATACTGAACCATCGGTCCAAGGTACGGACAACGGGGAAGAGGCTGATACCGAAACTGGGTTTGATTATGATGACGGTTTTATACTTAATGACATTATACCCATTGTAATTAATCTTGACGATGAAGAATCATCGGAAAGTAGTTGTAATTGGCAACTTGCCGAAGAAATAGCAATAAATGATGATTTAGAGTACTCGTTGTGTCTTGATAACATTATGAAAGAGTTATATGATGACCCTAACTTGTATGTACCACTTCAATCGTCTCTTGATAACATTATGAAAGAGTTATATGATGACCCTAACTTGTATGTACCACTTCAATCGTCTTGCATGATGAAGAAACATGTTTGGGATTCGTTCGGAACAACACTTATCATTCCCACAAAGGTAGGGGGTGAGAAGGAAGTTGTTTACAGTAAATGGAAGGGATTTTTGATACCAGACCACTTCTTGAAAGAAGATGACGATGATGATAAACCTGCCCCTCATCTATTCAGATATGACACAAAAGCGCGTAATCTCATGGAGAGGTACGGATATGACTTTACACTCGGAGAGGGTCTTTGCTTTGGTTGAGGACCGCAAGTTCCACCTCGTATGGCCTATGTACCGAAAGGGAAACCCGATAACTATTATAGTCACAGAAGAGGTTTAGGCTATGTCTTCTCATCCGATGATGAGTGTTGTTGGCAGGTCATTGATCAAATTGATAATAAGGGAAAAGACGGATATTCTTCCGACTCTTCAGCTTGGGACTCCAACGCTAGTCTTGAAAAAATGTTTAAAAGACTAATGTCGAATATGGCTACGGTCAACCCTGCAACAATAGAAGAAGACGACCAAATGCTAACTTGGGAAGACCCTTGGGTTCATCATCTGAATATGCAGTACGGTGATAGATTTAAACAAAGAGAACCCCCTACCGAAGATCAGGTTATCCAGGTGAATATGAGTAATGAGGATAATCCAAAACCAATATTCAATAGCGACAGCCTCCCGCCGGATGAGAAAGAAGAGTTGATCGCTCTCGTTAGGGAATACATTGATGTTTTTGCTTGGAATTATGAGGATATGCCAGGGCTCGATCCAAATGTGGCAATGCATCGCCTCAATATTAAGCCAGATGCCAAACCTATCAAACAGCAACAAAGACAGTTTTTTCCATAAATTATGGAGGCAATCGAGTCCGAAGTTAAAAACCTTATTGACTCGGGTTTTGTCAGGGAGGAGCAACATCCAGAATGGCTTGCCAATATTGTACCGATCCTTAAGAAGAACAGAAAAATCAGGATTTGTATCGACTTTAGAGACCTCAACACTGCCTCCCCAAAAGATGATTTCCCTCTTCCCATCACAGATGTTATCATCGACAATACGTGTGGATTCGAGAGAATCCCCAAAAGATGATTTCCCTCTTCCCATCACAGATGTTATCATCGACAATACGTGTGGATTCGAGAGAATGTCTTTTATGGACGGATTTTCTGGTTATAATCAGATAAAGATGCATCCAGATGATGAAAAGCACACCGCGTTTAGAAAACCTCTCGGTGTTTTCTGCTACACGGTTATGCCCTTCGGTTTAAAGAACGCAGGTGCCACGTATCAGAGAGCCATGTTAAAGATTTTCCAAGAGCATCTCCGGAAGATCATCGAATGCTACGTGGACGACCTAGTCGTAAAAAGCCGTGACAAAAATGACCACATCAAAGACTTGAAGATGATGTTCGACCTAATGCGGACTCATCAATTGAAGATGAATCCTACCAAATCTTTCCTCAGAATGTCCAGCGGCAAATTCCATGGATTCGTCATCACCACTAAGGGTATTCACATTGATCCTTATAAAGTGAAGGCGATTAACGAGTTACAACCTCCGAGAAACCTTAAAGAGCTCAGAGGATTATAAGGACGATCGACTTATATTCGTCGGTTCATCTCGAACCTTTCAGGAAAGTGCCAACCAATCTCCAGTCTTACAAAGAAGGGCGTATCATTCGTTTGGGACCACGCTTGTCAAAAATCATTCGAGGATATCAAAGAATATCTCTCAAAACCTCCTGTACTCGTTGCACCGAAATCAGGCAAACCGTTCTTGATATATGTCAAGGCGACAAGCCACTCGTTAAGTGCATTACTTGCACAAGACGATGACAACGGTCACGAACATGCAGTATATTACTTGAGCCGGACCCTTGTAGGCGCTAAATCTCGGTATCCAATGATTGAAAGGGAGTGTCTTGCCTTGGTGTTCGCAATTCAAAAAATGAGGCACTACTTGATCAGACAGACTATTTACATCATTCCAATGTTAACCCAGTCAGAATATTCATGACACAGCCTGTTTTCATGAATTGGCGACTAGCGAAATAGGCCCTGTTTCTGTCCCAATACGACCTACACTTTAAGCAACAAAAGTTGGTCAAAGGCCAAACTATTTGCGATCTCCTGGCGGCTAACCTAACTACGGATACTGCCGAGATGTACGACAACCTGCCAGATGAAACCCACGAAGCCAACACAACTTCCCATTAACAGGTGTGGCATTTGTACTTCGATGGTGCTTCTCGAGCAACTAATGTAGCAAGTGCCCCTGGATGTTCTAAGATTTCTTCCGGAGTTGGAGTTGTCTTAGTTTCCCCGGGAAAACATGTGATGCCTCGAGCTCACTCGCTGACCGAGCCGTGTTCGAATAACGTAGCTGAGTATAACGCGCTACTTACTGGACTTAGCTTTGCTAAAGAGCTGGGGGTCAAATACCTTGAAGCTTTCGGTGACTCTCAAGTGATAGTTAAACAAGTTCAGGGAGAGTATGAGGTCAGAAATTAAGATTTGATACCATACCATAAAGTGGCCGTTAAGATGGTGGAATCATTCGAGGATTCTTTATCGAATACATTCTGTGCTTACAGAACGTGTACGCAGATGCGCTAGCAGCATTAGCCGTGTCCCTGGCGTAGCCTCCTGAAACAGAACAGTTCGTTACGGTGAGAACTCACCAGCTCTTCGTACCAATCTACGATGTAGATGATAAAGATGAGGATATTAAAGAAATACATTCAACTCAAGTTGAGTTTGAACCCCGAGACTGGCATTTCCCTATCATAGACTATGTCCTGCATGGGATTTTACCAGAAGATGCGAAGGAAAGAGACTCGATCCGATGCAGAGTACCAACGTTCTACTATAACACGGAGAGTCGAATGCTATATCGTAGGGGGTACGATGGTTTACTACTACGTTGCTTATCGACTAAAGAAGCTGAAGAGGTCCTTAAGGAAACACACGAAGGGGTTTGTGGAGCGCACCAGCCTGGCCCCAAACTTTACGACCGCATCAGAAGAATGGGATATTTCTGACCCACCATGATAAATGACGCAGTCGCGTATGCCCGGAAGTGTCATGCATGTCAAATACATGCGAATTATATGCACCAACCTCTAGAGCATCTGCACCCTTCGGCTACATCATGGCCTTTTGAGACCTGGGGAATGGACGTTGTTAGTCCTATAAACCCCCCGTCAGTCAGAGGTGACCAATTCATCTTGACAATTACTGATTACTTCTCCAAATGGGCTGAAGTGATTCCGCTCAAAGAAGTTAAGACAAGCAATATCATTGCATTCATCAAACACCATATTATATAGCGGTATGGTGTCCTAAGACGAATCATACATGACAACGGTCCTCAATTTGTCAGCAATTCCTTCATCAAGTTTTGCGAGAAATTCAAAATTCATGACCTCTTGTCAACGACTTACAATCCCACAGCGAATGGATTGGCTGAAGCTTTCAATAAGACTATCATAAAACTTTTGTCAAAGCTCGTGAAAACCAATAAACGAGACTGGAATGATAAACTCAGTGAAGCTCTATGGGCCTATCGCACTACGGTTCGCACGCCTACCAAAACGACCCCGTACTCTCTGGTATATGGGTATGAAGCCGTCCTTCCATTGGAAATTTAAATTCCGTCTCTTCAAATTGCTCTCACAACCCAGATGACGACCGAAGACCAACATCAGAAACGTCTCGAAGAACTCGAAATGCTCGACGAGAAGCGCTTGGAAGCTCAACAGCACATTGAATTCTACCAAGCCAAAATTTCTCGATCTTTTAATAAAAAAGTTCGACAACGGAGTTTTAAAGAGGGAGATTTAGTCTTAACCGAACGACGGCCCATGATCCTCAATTCTAAGAAGAAAGGCAAGTTCGAACCCAAATGTGAAGGACTATTTGTGGTAGAGATAGTCTATTCAAACGGTGCATATCGCCTTATTACTAAGGAAGGCGTCCGACTGATGATGCCGATAAATGGCAAGTTCTTAAAAAAGTACTATCCTTAGTACCTTTAGGATAACCAATGTATCGGGAAGTTTTCAGAAGAATACTGCATGTGGTATTCTTAGGGATAACCCAGTTACCACAAAAGTGATAAATATGAAATCCACACTTAGGCTCTGAATGTCTCCAAAGTTGGAATATGTCCTTTTATTGGTATCGAAGTTACCAACTCTCATAAATTCTTTCGCTGAGGTCAGATTCGACCATCTTGACAGATCAATCCTTCCTCACAAAATCCCTTACTGATCAAATCAATTGATGGTTGGTCCACTAAAATTTCTATCCGCCAATCTTTGGCAATTCGCAAACTTGACGTGTTAAATCCTGACCACTTAACGTCAAAATCCTCAATCGAGTGATAGTACAAGTCGGCATTCTCATTGCTATATATATTCCACTCTCATTGCTTTCAGGTCAAACCTATAAAAGTTAGGGCTAAAGCCAGATTCCCCTCTCGATTCCTTCCATGAACGAGAGGTCCATTTTGAATTTGAGCAATCAAACCTATAAAAGTTAGGATTGCCTCCAACCTCACTTGGTCAAACCTGCAGAGAGTTAGGATCAAGATCGAGACATCCCTTTCGATAAACGAAAGACTCCCACCTTTCCTTTTTAGCCAAACCTATAAAAGTTAGGGCTGAAATCGGAATTTCACCTTAATGAATGAGGAACTCTTTTTGGATTAAGCAACCAATCCTATAAAAATTAGGGTTGCTTGAATCTTTTCGATTCTCAGAGTGGAGATCCCACTCCTAGTTTTACCTTTCCGGATTCTAGGGGTGGAGATCCCACCTCGAGTCTCCTTTGCAATTGGAGATAGAATATAAAATTCTTCCTCTTCAGTATTAGGAGATAGAATATAAAATTCTTCCTCTCCCATCTTGGGTTTGTCTTTACCCTAAACAAGTCCTGGGGACAGAATATAAAATTCTTCCTCTCCAGCATCGAGTTTGTCTTTACCCTAAGAAAAGACACAATTCTCAACTTCAAATCCGTACACTTCATGCACGGGAAATTCTATCTCGACTCCTAAATAGAGATAAGCCTACGCCTAACACACGTTGTCGGTTTAGTCTTTCACTGATTGAAAAAGACACTAGAGTCTAAGTATGGGGAATTTTATTCCGAAGCCTAAGTAGGGATGAGTCAGCGTCTAATACGCATTGTCAGGTGCCATATTCCCATAAGAAATGGTGAAGTCTATGTATTCAAAATCATAACATCAAGTCTAAGCGAATTAACTCTCTTAGCACAACGTTACATATGAAACGGGTCTTAATAATTCACATGCTAGCCCGATTCAAACGGTAATCAGTAAAGGTATATCAAATCTGTTGAAGGCTGGGGGTTTGCCAAAAATCCTAAGTCTACGTCTAACACATGTCGCCGGTTTAGTCTTTCACCGAGTGAAAAAGACACCAGAATACAAGTCTGGGGACTTTTTTCCTGAATCCTAAGTAGGGATGAGTCAGTGCCTAATACGCGTTGCTGGGTGCTATATTCCTATAAGAAATGGTAAAGTCTATGTATTCAGAATCATAGCACTAAGCCTAAGAGCATTAATTCTTTTAGCACAACGTTACATACGGAACGGACCAAAACAATCTGCATGCTAGCCTGACTCAAATGGTAGTCGGTAAAGGCTCATCAAATTCATTGATGGCTGAGGGTTTGCCAAAAATCCTATAAATATTAGGGTTAATTATTCCAAAAAGAAGACATCATAATAAAAGAGGTATAATGAACGAAAAGAAATATCTTCTATTAATGAAAATTGTGTTTGCAGGTACAAAAGTCACAATCAATCCACAAGAAGCTTATGGTTAAGAACTCGTTGCTCTAACTTAGATAATTCTACAGTGTAAGCCTGCTCGAGCTCGTTCTGTAGTTTGGTCTTCATGGAATCCTCATCAGTAGCCAATGTCCGTGCAGCCTCCGTCTTCATCTCGGCTAACTTCTCTTTGAAAAGTTCTAACTGTTTGGACATCGTATTTACGATACCCTCTATATGAAGCTTTGTCATCTCCAGAACAGTTTGAGCATCTTCAGCTACCTTAAGTTCCGATTTGAGTCGTTCTATTGTGGCGACACCTGATGCAAGAGAAGAGTCAATTTCACGAAGGGATGTCAGTTTATCATTAAAGACGGCTTCTCTCTGTTGGACACGACTCTCTTGTTCTCGAATTTTAAGATTGGCAGATATTTGAGCCTCACGCCACGTTTGCAACCTAGTCTCCAACTGATCGACCACTTATGAAGGAGCACCGGCAGCCTGGAATTCCTTCAACCTTTGAAATTCATGCTCGAGATGGTCTAGGTCTACAGTAATAGCATCTGCCAGATCCGAATGTCTCTTATTTCTTATAAAAGTCACTTCGTGATCGAGATAAGACTTGAAAAGACCAAGAGAAAGTCTTTTGTTGATAAGCTTATCAATCACGCCATTCACAAACGAGAAAAAGGAAGTAATCTCCAAGCGAAGAAGGTCTTTATCAGGGTCATCATCAGATAACAGAGTCTTGACCATATCATTGAGCTGAGAAGATGGCCCTACATGGAAAAGAGGATATAAATAGCTTTGAAGTCTTAGCCAAAGTTCTAAATCAGTATCGACGTCAGAATGCATGGAAAAGAGGATATAAATAGCTTTGAAGTCTTAGCCAAAGTTCTAAATCAGTATCGACGTCAGAATTTACCAAAGTCAAATGATGGTTCCTTAAGTTGATGTCCCACACTTAACCCTGCCGACACAACCTCATGAATTGTTAAGACCATCGCCGATGTCCCAGCCGTTGACGTACCAACCTCATCAGTTGGTCTCACGGCCTGCTCAACAAGGCTAGTCCCTGTCGCTGCAGTAGTCATCTCAGTTGTTGGGGTCATGAGCTGAGTATGGACAACGGATGACTGAGCTTCCATGATAATTCCTGTCAGTAGCAAGAAATCAAGACCCTCAGGATCGTCGGATATCTCAACAATAGTAGTTGCATCAGTTTTAACGACTGGTCCTACAAGTACAACTCCCTTACGGTTAAGTAAATCTAATAAGGGAATAACTTTTATAAAAGGACAAAATTCATACCTGCAGAGGAACCAGCCTCGATGACCGGTTACATCTTAGCGACTTTGTTCTGACAAAATGTCGTTGAGCAGCCTATCACCAGATCCTGAAGGATCTTGTACAAGGTCAAATGAAGGGGTGTTAACTGCGTCATGAGAAACTTCTTCGTCATTTAAACCTTCGACCAGAATGTCTACAGAAAGGTCTAAGTGTTAAGACATAAGTTGAGAAGTTGGAAATTGATAATGAATGGGAATTAAAGTTACCTCCAATAGTAACGGTAAGCTCTGCCATCCCGACATCAGCAATGACCTCTTGTAATTTTTCTAAAAGAGCTAGAAGCATATAAGCAATTAGAGGAGGGACGAACTCTGAGTTGTTTAATACCTGAGATTGCCACCTAAAAGGTGTACTACCGGTAATAGGTGTACCTGGGCTAAAAGGTGTACTACCGGTAATAGGTGTACCTGGGCCACATCTGTTTCAGTACCTGTCAGATCCTGGCCCATGGCTTCGTTTGCCAGTGGCAGGAAGAAAGATCCCTCGAAAAAGGCTAAATCGGGAGAAGGGGGGGTCATACATCATGGCGTCTTCGTCATGACCCTCTAGAATATAAAACTTGCTAAGTCTAAAGCTTGGAAGAGGAAAAGACTGAAAAGATGACAAGAGTTGAAATATTACCTTCTTCACCAATGGGTGCATCGTCGGCCACTTCCGTTTGAGAAGCCTGAGGTTTAACGTGTCGCTTGATAGTCAACTTCAGTCGCTTAGTGGGTCGCGTCTCTTAAAGATCCACAGGTATGTTCTGTGTTGATGTGGCACATGACTCAACTTGCGGTCCTGCTTGAGTTATAGCCCAAAATTGAGTACGAGGGACAAGGTTACATCTCCCCTCTTCTTCTTTGGAATCTACATCTGAAAGTTCAACCATCATTCTATTGTAAGTAGGTAAAATTCTCCATTTTTTTCGAACTTTAAGTCGACAAGCTTGATCAGCAATCGATAAGTCCCATAGCTCTTTATAAAAAGACTCAGACAAATCTGCCGCGTCTTCCTCGAAGTCAATGTTAACCTCTATAGCACCACCAGTAGTGACTTCATCCTCCCTGAAAGTTTCCTCGTCATAAGCGAATGATTCCTCTTCTACTTCCTCCACTTTCTGCTTACCCTTACCCGAGGGACCAGCAAGCTTACTGCTGCGCTTCCTTCATTCTTGCAGATTTTCTCGAACCATCCTCTCGGCAATACACAACGCAGCTTCAGCCATCAGCTCCTGAATTTACCTCAGAGGGACGGGTTCATTGGCAACCATAATCCACTTGCAACATAGATATGTGAGCTCTAGATGGCGGTCAGTATTCGGAAGACTGAATTTAGCACCGGTACAGCCCATCACATTCCACAACCAAGCGCGAGTACCGCCCACTAGCCCGCCACGAGTATGAAATCGTCAGTTCAGATTCTCGATATATAACTGTTCATATCCAAATTGACGGACAAACCGACACGGCAAATAAGGCTCTAAATAGCAGTGCTCCTTCACTCGGAAAATGAGATGGCCTGGCCTTATGTTCATGAGCCATCTGAAACAGCCAACATCGAGAGAGGTCCAGTCAGTTCCGGGCACTTCTACATCGGTAAGCATCCTACCATATTTACTGGCAAATTGAGGAAGGCATGGGTTGATCACCCAACCCTTGTGCATATGTAAGCTCTTCCTAACTTCCGAGAAGTCCCGAGCCTTCCATCGACACTCCTCGTATAGTTGTAGTAAAGGAGTGGACAGATCTACATTAGTAGGAGGTGACATCAAATCGGGACGATGAAGAACCAGCCACCCCATCAGATAAGTGTAAGGGAGCTCTGCCTTCATCGTAAGGATCTTCTCGGATGAGGTCTCCTCAGTTTGAGTAAAACCTGTGACCACCTGACGAAGCCCACGATGGATGCCGGTAATCATTGCTGGCAAAAGAGATAAGCTCTTACCGTAGGTAAGCTGGTACGGCACCACGCACTTCTTCAACCAAAGTACGATATAATCGGCCAACAAAGTTTTGGGGTGGATGGGTTTCTTCGCTTGCGACAAGAAAGTCTTGAACTTGGTCCCTGCACAAAATTTACCCTGGGTACTCGCAATGGTATAATATCGGGCACCACATTTTTCAGTTAATTTGTTGATCTCCGATGGAGTCAGCGGTTTCAGTTCACAAATAGCTTCACCGGTTTTCTCCAAATTCTTGAATAGGTAACATGAGAATTGCTTCAAGCTTATTTAAGGAGACTTTTTCCTCACAACTGGGTTAGTTCCGGCTAAAGCAATCTGATAATGACACGTGAGCTCCCATAACGTGTCATATCGAGCGGGCTTATGGATTTTCAATTGATGTAGCTCCCGGTTAGAGGGAAAATATTCCTGATACGGCATATCTCCTATTTGTAGTCTAGAGACTTTGTGCATCTCATGGAAGGGTAGTCCTAATTCTCCATTCCGGGTGAGAAAGGTGTTAGTATCTGGATTGTACAGCTCTATTAACCCCATGAAGTGGAGAGCGTTCACCGGTAATCCGTATTGAGTGACGCGAATAGCTTCATACAATCTTATCAACTTTAATTCAGCACCCCACCGGTAAAGGATATAACCTGTCATCTGGCCCCACCATGATTTGTCTGAAGAATGAGACCAACCAAAGCACTTGTAATTTTCAATAGGTAGCTCTCGCCCTAACTCAGCAAGGTGATTCCTAACAGTGCGGGCTATTATAGGTAGTTCCCCTTTAGGTGGGTCCTCCAATCCCATCACGCCGGGGTGTAACCCTATAATGTGTTTTCTGCCACTGGAACTCAGGAGTGAATGGTTGGTGACGTATCCGTAAGGGATGTTGGTGTGCTCTTCTGTCAGGGTCCATGGCATCTGTCGCGTCATTGCTTGCCCCCACAATTCTGTTAGCGAATGATGACGAGGGAACGGAGGAAGACATAAGCAAGTCGTACCGTCACTGTGTAACCACTGCTCATCTTCGAGGTTTATGATGTCTGGATCCGTCACGGAATCGCTGAACATGTAATGCATCTTCCTTAAAGGATGAGCAGGATTCGTATCTTTAGCAAACAGCGCGTCTGTAATTAACTGGCGCATGATACGATGACCCCCCTCCCATACTAACTTAGAGAATTCATCTGGGAGGTCCAAAGCAAATTGAGAAGTGGACGGGATCAACGCCGGGTTATCAACAGCAGTGTAGTATCTACTCCTATGGCCATCTATCTCGAATATCTACTCCTATGGCCATCTATCTCAAATTGAGAAAACAACATTGTAGGGTATTCAACTAAAACGAATAACGCGTATTTGTTAAACGCGGTGATGAAGAAATGCTAAGGCGACACAGGGTATTGAACTCTTTTCACCAATCCGTGAGATAGAGTCACTACCTTGTAATTGGCGAGACGATTTTAACTGTATCACGAATACACAAGATAACGAACATTATCGCACGAATAGTGTGGTAACGTACCCTATCTTATGGAACGTAATACAGCAAAAAAATCACCCCATATTACCTTAAGACACGTTTTGACTAACCAAAACTTATCCGATAAGCATCCGCCCCCACAAAGGAGGATATCAGCTCTTTCTAACTGCCTCACCAAAGAGAATAGATCGGGGATATAATATAGAAGCATCCACCCCCACAAAGGAGGATATCAGCTCTTCCTGACTGCCTCACCAAGGAGGACAGAGAGGGGATGCAATACGCAGATATAATGAAGATTGAATTCATAAGCAGGAAATTACAAGGACTTACCGATGAAAGATGGGCGCTCCCTCTTAGGTGACTGAGTAGCCGAGCGGCTCCTCGGGAGGTGTGATCTCCTCGTTGACATGGCTAATTTATAATAAAGATTAACAGCTCAATCAGATCAAGAATCGAGATACATGAATTGAAAGACTAAAAGGAAAATTGTGAATCTTTGACTAAAATTCTACAAAATGGAATTTTCTAGTTAAAAGGTCCAATTAAACCTATATGACATCCCCCATTCAAGTTAAACCGAGAGGAAAATAAGATATACAAGACCAAGCAAAGTTATTTTTTTTATTTTAGGAGCTAATGGGCTTTTTGAATTAACTAAATGGGTCGCGGCTATCTACAAGAAATTAGAGCATGAGTATTAAATGGAGTTTCAGAATCATGCATACATGGGTATGAACAAGAATTAAATGATACCAAGCCATTTGTACAACCAAGCATCCCAAGGGCTTAATATTGACAAGAATTTGAAACTAAGCTTCATCCAAGCTCCAATTCATATTCAAGCTTCGGTTCATCAACTTCAAGATTAACAAAGCTCAAAGCTCGACAAATTAAAATAAGAAGTTGGGGTCATACACAAAATCAAAGTCAAGAATCAAGGCTTTGATATGTTCCCTAAATCGAGAATTTGGTTTTGTTCCCATTCACAACCATGTTTAGTGAATTCCCACACGACTCAAGCCTCATGTGCAATCAAACAAAGCAAAAGAATTCGGTTAAATGCAAAGTCAATTCTCGGCCAATACTTAAGTTCATGTGCAAGTCATCAGCCAAAAGCTCAACAAAAATTTTGGCAATGTATAGGTTCAACAAAGAACTCAGTCGGCCAACCATCAACCCCCTAAAAACCCAAAAATTCGATTTTCCCCAAGATTAGAGGGTTGGGACTGCAGTTATCAAGCCATGCTCACAATTGAAGCTCAAACCCAATGCTAATTTCAGTTTTGTTCACCAAATTCAAGAATTAGGGTTTCAACCATTAAACCAAAACTCATGAGTTCAAAGGCAAGAGTTCAAAACTAAAATTAAACAGGCCATGAAAGGAGACTTACCCAAGTTCTTGGAGCTTGAAGGTGAAGAAAATCCCCAAATTAGCCGAAACCCTAGTTAAGAGCCCTCTCCTTTTGTTGAAATTGGAAGAAGGAAGGAAGAAGGAGATGATGATTTAAAGGGCTTGAGGAGAGCTTTGATCTTGTTTAGAATTCCTGAAGTGGAGGAGTTCTTGAATGAGTAGAAATCAAGGAAGAAGAAGGCCAAAAATTTGAGGAGGATAAACTGGAACCGAAAATGAGAACAGAGAGGGGAAAATGAGACTTAAGTCCCTAACTTGGATCACCCGACCCGCTATTACGCGGGTCGGATCGCCGCCCGACTCGTGAGCACGCGGGTCGGATCAAATCCGACCTGTGCGCGCGCGGGTCAGACTTGATCCGACCCTCGTTCGCGTGGGTCGGATCGATCTGACCAGCATTCGCGCGGGTCAGATCCGATTCGGCGTCCGTTTCATTACATTCCCGCCCACTTTCGTTCACTTTCGTAATGTTCGCAGCATTTTCACCTATTTTCGGAATATTCGGGACCCAATTTTATATTTTGGATGGCTTCGCGGCATTTTTGCCTATTTTCGGAATATTCGGGACCCAATTTTATATTTTGGGTGGCTTCGCGGCATTTTCGCTCATATTCAGAATATTCGGGATCTAATTTTATATTTTTGGATGGCTTCGCGGTATTTTTGCTCACTTTCGAAATATTCGGGACCCAATTTTATATTTTTGGGTGACTTCGCAACATTTTTGCCTATCTTCAGAATATTTAGGACCCACTTTCATACTCCCGGGTAATTTCGCAACATTTTCACTCATGTTCGAGATATTCGAAATCCACGGACACTCCAACGGGTATACGAGTCTAAACTGTTTTTCATTTTTAACGGGAAGTTCCTGGAGAATATTACGTATAATAATTCTTAAGGATAACCCAGCAACCTCCGACGGGTACACGATGTTAAACTGATTCCCAAAACTCCTAGGAGTATACGAGTATAAACTGGTTCTCCCCAGGTCAATGTCGGTCAATGCGTTGCGATAAGAGTCAACGTCGATCGAAACAAAACCCTAGGGTCAAAGCCGGTCAACGCGTAGCCCTAGGTCAACATTGGTCAACGCGTTGCGATAAGAGTCGACGCCGATCGAAACGAAACCCTAGGGTCAACGCCGGTCAACGCATAGCCCTAGGTCAGCGTCGGTCAATGCATTGCGATGCATATAAAAAGTCAATAAGATGGGCCAAATTCAACCTACCAATTCCGGTTCAAGGCTTCAACAGCTGTCAGACGATAAACACAGCACCGGAAAATTTTTAGCTATTCGATAAAATACAGGATAGGCTAAAATACGGAGAAGTCAAGAATTGAAACTAGTTGTAGGTCCTCTAATACTGATTAAAGGTGGAGGTCTATCATATCCAAAGTATTTCTGACTCCTCTATAAAAGAATGAGGCTGAAAAACTTTGGAGGGGGTATCTGTAGGCGTCTAAAATTGCCTATGAGAGCCCGCACGTCAACACGCACATGCCAATCAACCCGTGCGCGTCGGTCAACGCGGACACGTCAATCAGCTCGTGCGCGTCGGTCAACGCGCGCACGCCAATCAGCCCGTGCGCGTCGGTCAACGTGCACACGCCAATCAACCCGTGCGTATCAGTCAACGCGTGCATGTCAATCAGCTCATGCACGTCGGTCAACGCGCGTACTCCAATCAGCCCGTGCGCGTCGATCAATGCGTGTGCGTCGGTCAATGTGTGTACGCCAATCAATTCGTGCGCGTCGGACAATGCGTGCACGTAAATCAGCCCGTGCGCGTCGGTCAACGCGCGCACGTCAAATCAGCCCATGTGCGTCAGTCAACACGCGCATGCTAATTAGCTCGCGCAGGTCGGTCGACACGCGCACGTCAATCAGCTCGCGCGCGTCGGTCAACACGCACACGTCAATCAGTTCAGACACGTCAGTCAACAAGCACGCGTCAATCAACTCGCGCGCGTCGGTCAACACGCGCTCGTCAATCAGCTCACGCGCGTCGGTTAACACGCGCACGTCAATCAGTTCGTGCGCGTAGGTCAACACGCGCACGTCAACCAGCTCGCACGCGTCAATCAGTTCGTGCACATTCGACGCAGTCCTGCAACAAAGCATACAAATCGGCGAGTCGACCAAAGTAGTGAAAAGAACAAGTCTAGGAAGGAAAGCGCCAGAAAGAGAAAAAGTTCGGCAGAGGCGACGGACCCGCGCTAGCGCGGGATAGCACAGACTGACCCGCGCAAGCGCGGGTCGGCTGATTCTGACCTGCACAAGCGCAGGTCGGATGTGACCGACCCGCGCCCCCCGCAGGTCAGCAATATTTGTCGCGTAGTCCGGAGCCCAAAACGCTTTTTGACGGTTTTCAAAGTGGTTTTCGCAGGATTTATCTGTTACAGGGGTTCCCAACCGACTTGATATCATCAACAAACATGGTTAGGCTGTTGTTAACTGAAGATAAGGCCAAATTACTCATTCTCATCCAAATACCCACACCCGAGGCCTATAAATATCAGCCTAAGGCCTCCATTTTTCAGATCTGGAATTTTATCAAGAGGACGAAGTGCTGCTGAATTGATGAGTCAAGGAGCATGAAATTTCAGCAAAGGCTAATGAGATCCCAACGAACTTCAGTACAAAGAAGAAGTCATTTGAAGGATCCGAAGCCCCGTACGTCTGTTCCTTGAGATTATGCTTTGTCTTAATCTCGAGAAGAGCTACCGATTTCACTTGGTCGATTTTAGCGCTTTAAGCAAATACTTCCTTGGTGAAGTAGAAGCTCTGCCAAATTTTTTGGAAACTGGATCTGATTCGCGGTCGTCCACGGATAAACCCCGGCACCGGTGAAGAACCCATGCAAGCAAGAGATGATAAACGAATCTTATGTTTATTTTCAAGAGAGTTGTAATCTTTATTTTTGTTATTTGAATTGATTTGTAAATGACTAAAGTTTTAATGAAATCAATGATGAAGGCAACTTTTAGTGAAAACAGTGACCTGTTATAGAATAGCTAGTTACATGACCTGGTTATTTGGATGAGTTTGGACTCTTGTGAGATATAGGTCAGTTATATTTCCTTCATACCTAGATGGAATTAATATTTAATTATCTACAAATTGAGACATATAATATTTACATGAAGGTTTCCTTATTTGGATTATTTCGCTCGACGTACTACGTCTCTTGTTATAGATTTTTACATATTAATTCTATCTAGTTGTATGATCTTGTTACTTGGATGAGTATTCTGGTTGCTAGCTGCATGACCTCATCACCCGATTAATTTTTGGATTCTTTGGCTATTATATACTATTGGTGGATTTCATCTAGTTTTTAGTTTTCTAGCTGCATGCTTCTATTTATTATTACTGTTTTTTCCTTGGTCATTCGACCGTTTTATTTCTCCCATGTAGGATCTTACCGTGTTCCATGCATTCTGATGTACACCTATTTTCTCTAGTGTACGCCAGATTTAGGAGACGGATAGCCTAGGTTCGGAATCGTACAGGAGTCAGGGGATTCAGAGAAGGAGAGCTTTGTAGACAGAGTAGAAGAACAAGCTGAAGCGTAGTGGTTTTCTTTCGTAGTAGTAGTTAGATAATAGAACTCTTTATCATATATTTTTTAGTTTCTTAATAGATTTTGTATTTTTTTAGCAGTACTTTTTTTATGGATTATGTATTTTTTATATTCCTAGTTGGACCATTTTTGTAATAAGGGTATGTTTGACCCATATTTTTATGTCTGGGATGATTTACATTGATGATATATTTATTTCTTATTCTGGATTGTCTTTATATTCTTACTATTGTGATCGGGGACTTGTGATTGAGATTTTGGTATTTGACGCTTAGCATATTGGATTAAGAAGAAAAAAAATGGTAATATATATTTCTTCTCAATCTAATACGTCGCGAACTTGTTCACGTTCCGATTCCCTAGTATTTTGGAAAATGGAGCATGACAGTAGCCGACTCGAAATTTGGATGAGTTTGGACTCTTGTGAGATATAGGTCAGTTATATTTCCTTCATACCTAGATGGAATTAATATTTAATTATCTACAAATTGAGACATATAATATTTACATGAAGGTTTCCTTATTTGGATTATTTCGCTCGACGTACTACGTCTCTTGTTATAGATTTTTACATATTAATTCTATCTAGTTGTATGATCTTGTTACTTGGATGAGTATTCTGGTTGCTAGCTGCATGACCTCATCACCCGATTAATTTTTGGATTCTTTGGCTATTATATACTATTGGTGGATTTCATCTAGTTTTTAGTTTTCTAGCTGCATGCTTCTATTTATTATTACTGTTTTTTCCTTGGTCATTCGACCGTTTTATTTCTCCCATGTAGGATCTTACCGTGTTCCATGCATTCTGATGTACACCTATTTTCTCTAGTGTACGCCAGATTTAGGAGACGGATAGCCTAGGTTCGGAATCGTACAGGAGTCAGGGGATTCAGAGAAGGAGAGCTTTGTAGACAGAGTAGAAGAACAAGCTGAAGCGTAGTGGTTTTCTTTCGTAGTAGTAGTTAGATAATAGAACTCTTTATCATATATTTTTTAGTTTCTTAATAGATTTTGTATTTTTTTAGCAGTACTTTTTTTATGGATTATGTATTTTTTATATTCCTAGTTGGACCATTTTTGTAATAAGGGTATGTTTGACCCATATTTTTATGTCTGGGATGATTTACATTGATGATATATTTATTTCTTATTCTGGATTGTCTTTATATTCTTACTATTGTGATCGGGGACTTGTGATTGAGATTTTGGTATTTGACGCTTAGCATATTGGATTAAGAAGAAAAAAAATGGTAATATATATTTCTTCTCAATCTAATACGTCGCGAACTTGTTCACGTTCCGATTCCCTAGTATTTTGGAAAATGGAGCATGACAGTAGCCGACTCGAAGTCCGAGCCGAGACCCGAGATGAAATCACCTCAGGTGTCGACTCGAGAGGCGGTCTGAGTTGAGACCGAGAAGAGACGACAGTTAGAAGTCGAGATGAGATCAATGTCGACCAGACGAGATGACACCTCCTGTGTCGACTCGAAAGGTAGTCGACATCTCAATTAGACAAGACGACACCTCCATGTCAACTCGAGAGGCGGTGATCGTTGACTCAAAGTCCAAGACGAGATCCGAGATGAGATCTCCTTCGTGTCGAATTGAAAGGCGTTAATAGTCGACTCAAAGTCCGGCTAAGACCCTAAATGAGATCTCCTTCATGGCGACTTGAAAGACGTTGGTAGTCGACTCGAAGTCCAAGACGAGACCCCTTCATGTCGACTTGAAAGATGGTGTCAATCGATACACTTTGAGACAACTCGAAAGTTTCCCATCTCATCAGACGACTCCCACTGAGCTAAAGCAAAATTTCAATCCTCTGTGCGACACTTTGACAAAAGAGATTACAAGTCAATGAATCTCTCCAATACAAAATACATTACACAAAGTTTGAGACACAGAACATGTCTCGGAAGCTATGAGGAAACTCTTAGTTTCCGAGATAATGTTCACTATCTCGGAAGCTATGAGACATCTCATAGTCTCTAAGACAGTGGCGATTGTCTCGGAAACTAGAGCGAGCTTAGCGACGGTTTTCTCGAGTCTTGTGTGGTTCACATGGCTTCATAACTATTAGGGATCATCAATAAATGTGGGGGAACCGTTACAAGCGAAAATCTCATCCATAAGTGCAAAAATAATGGTATTTAAACATGGAGGAGCGGTTACAAAAGGGAAAGAAATAAGCCTTGTTTCCGAGACAGTGTCGACTGTCTAGGAAATAGGAGTTTGTCTAGGCGGTTTCTTTTTGACTTCAACCTTTAGTTATGGTTCTTATAGGTTATAAATAGCCCCCTATCATCCATATGCACGGGGACCAAGGAGGACAGAGAGCATACCAGAGCAAGGAGAAGCATAGGCTTTAGGATTTTGAGCATTCTAAGCAAGAGGGAAGGAGAGTCTTCATCACGTGCAAGTCTTTTCAGAGTTCTTGTGATTCCTCGAGATCTAAGTTTTGACTGGATCTTAGGAAGAGTATTTTATCTTACTTTACTAAGTTATTCACTTCTGTCCTTGTTTCTAAAATGAAACATAGACCTTAATCTTTCTTCACAATTCAACTTGGATCTGTGATTCGGTCGTCCACGGGCTAACGCACCTCCGACACAGGCAAAGATCACACGTAAGTAGCGAACAATAAATGTTCTTGTGCGTGTTTCTAGGGAGCACTTGTAATCTTGTTTTGTTGTAAAGAGTAGTTTTACAAAACAAAAAGGCTCACTCTTTTGTATTCATTGTAATCGATAAATAGTTATAATGAATTCTATAATAAAATTTGTTCCCGATGCAAACAGTGTATAAGCCCTAAATACATTGTAAAATTTGTATCAGCCCCTAATATTAGACCAACTAAGAAGAGAGAGAAAAAACCCAAAATAATCCTACTTTACCCCTCATTATTGCACTCTCTCTCTCTCTCTCTCTCTCTCTCTCTCTCTCTCTCTCTCTCTCTCTCTCTCTCTCTCTCTCGAGTCCACAACCATGGTTAGATCTCATATCTCTTCCCCCTCCTAACTCAAATCTCTTCCTCTCTCCCTCAGCTCTCCTCCTCCTTGCTTTCTTGCCCTCTCTCGTCTCTCCTCCTCCTAACTTAACCCTCTTTAGGTTCCTCTCTTTGATCCTCTCGTTTAATTGCCTCCTCCATCTCTGCCACCACCAACCTCGAGCACATCCTCAACAAGTTAGACTCTAACTATGACAACAAGATCTCCTCCTCTGAGCTTGCCTCCATCTTCTCCTCCCTTGACTATCCCCAAACTCTCCTGCATGATGGCAAAGATTATCATTTTCTTTGTTGAATTCCCTCTCCTTGCCTCAATGTTGCCAACTCCACTGCCGATCTCTACACCGAGCAGACTCACCTCCTCAAAACTGCCTTTGTCCTCCTCTCCTCTCCCCTCTACCATATCTCTCAAAGAAATCTCATTATTGGATTATGTGATTTACTTATTAGTAGTGGATTAGAGCTTGCCCAATTTATTTTTAATTCAAATAGATTAGTGCAATTTAGTTTCTTGGAGTAGTATGTTAAATAGGTATATGATATATGGTGGTTTGAAGATTGCTTATAAAGTGTCTGATGAAATGCCAAAGAGAGATGTGGTTTCTTGGACTATGATAATAACAAGTCATGTACAAAAAATATCATAAAGATCTCACCATGTAGTTGTGTGTATATAAATATCAAAATGATACAAACTTTTAATTGTATGGGTTGATTATGAAATATAAAGGTTTAGCAGTAAATCTTACCTATTTAGCAGTAAATCTTACCTATTTAATGTTAATTTTACTCATTGTATGTTAACTTTATAGTATAACCATTAAGTGTATATAGTAAATGTTAATTTTAAATATTGGTCGTTAAGTTTACCCATTGGTTGCTACATGCTTAACCGTTGGTTGTTAAGTTTAGAGCATAACTATTAGGGGATTTTTCGTGAAACTTTTTTGGGCTTGTTTACAATTCAAAAAGTTTCAAGATGTGGTTAGAAAAATTTCGTTGGGCAAGATTTACATCTAATGCTTCATAGTTCAAAATAAATCCATAGAATTATATGTTTGTCTAATTTTGATGTTTACATACACACACATATACATCGAGATCTCCACTATTTTTTCTTTGTACATGCCTTGTTACTATCACAGTCTAAGAAGCCACGTCTCTCTTTGACTATTAGCATACTATCAATCACATAATTCACATAAATATTATAGATAAATGCCTAAGTTTAATAATTTGAGATTTTAATTTGGGATAAAGTTACTGAGTTTTTAATTTGAGTTTTGTGTTTATAATTAGGATACTTTTTTAAGTATGTTAAAAATGAAAATTTGGATCAGTGACTTTATGTAGAAATAGGAGGATTAGTCCACTTATGAACTTGCATGTAAGTATAAGTATTTCAGTTGTTGAAAGACTCACTGACATAATAGCTAACATGACCATATCTAAAAATATTACAGTTAGAAATTATTAAATATACTCTAAAAATTATCACTTTTATCCATCATAGTATAAGGTTAACAAGTATAACATAATATTAACGGGTACACCATAAGCTAAACATGTATAACATAACCTTAATAGGTGCACCACAATCTTAATATGTACGTTTTAACCTTAACTGGTACATGATAACATTGATAACATTAATATGCATGCCATAAGTGTCATAGGTACACCTTAATCTTCATGATGCCAATTTTATTTTGTAAAATTCTTAATCTCTAAGGAGATGGAACACGCATCATTGATATCAGTTAAAAAAATAGAGATCTCTTCGACATACAACTGATACTCTTAACATTAACATTCAATCTTCATTTTGTAAAATAAAAAAGCAAATAAGATGCCATTGTAGAAAACACCATATTCCCAACTCATGTACTATCCTATCAGTCAATATCCTCTTAAATAGGTCAACAACTTTGGCAAACGACTAACCTTCGATACAATCATGCTAATCCAAGAAATCATTTCTCATCGGTGTTTCATCAGATAACTTCTTGACACATGCTCTAATATCACATATTTTAGCTGCTTTTTAAATATAATGTTCTAAGAAACCACATTCGTCTCCTCAATTCCAACAACACAACCCTCTTAGCATCACCTCAATTAATGTCCACCCTTAATATTATATTTTCATCGACCAGTTTGAAACCTAAGCATCCAAATATAAAAATAGCTTGATAAACAAACAATGAGCTAACGGAGGTAGGGGAGAGCAAATGGCCGATTTAGTCAGATTTAATTATTTTTGACCGCACAAAAACCAAACCGAATTAAAAGTAGAACCGAACCAAGTTGTTCAGTATGATCAAATGATTTTCTCGGTTGTACCCACCAATGACAAAGAGGAGGAGGATGGCTGGCACAGACCAAGGAACCAAAAGGTTTTGGCTATGAGGAGATGTAAAGAAGAATGTAGAAATAGTATCAATTTGAGATTGAAAAAGAACATATTTAGAAATGTTTAATTGACTAAGATTTTAAAGGGTCATAATAAAGAGGTTTGCTTCAATACTCCAATAATAGTAATTCTTACAATATTTAATTGATTTAAAATTTAAATAAAGTTGAAAATTAGAAAGGGTAAATTTGTCCTTCCTCACTTAATTTATTTTTCATTTACTAACTTATTTTTCCCAACATCACGTTCATCTCCTTATCATTGTGCTCTGCCTTTCAAAAAAGTTCGTCCATCATCCTCATTATACTCTACCTCCGCATGGAGGATTTCTTAGGTACCGCGATCAAAATTAATTTGGGTGATCATGCATGCAACAATTTTTAAAAATTGAATTGGATACAAGAGGTATTTCAAGACCAATTTTATCTTCATATTGACTCACCAGATTAACCTCACTTCTTTTGAACTCCCATTTCCGTTGCTCGCCATTGTCGAGAAATAAAAAACTTTGAGGCGACGAGGAAGATGTAAAAGACGTTTTAAGGAATTATTCTTATCATAATCCAATTAGTTTGTTCTAATTGTGTTATCCGTACTCTAAAATTTATATATTGAAGTATCTAAGCCACTGAGCACTATTCATATCAGAACCATCCGCATACTAGCGAGCTATAATAAATGCTTGCATACTATGCATGTGTAAAATACGCAATTTGCCCCCTCAAGTTGTGGCTGGATGTGTGTCGGAGCGTGGCCATAATAATTGACTCGTTATTTGGAGTAGGAGAGTGACATTGCTTCTCTAATTTTTATGCCATTCAGCTAGCTAGTATTAAAATAACATAAATTAAAAACATGGTTGGAATATGGGCCCATTGCAAGTGAGAGAGAAGTACATATCATTCATGGTAGTTATTGGATGAGATTTAAAGCAGGTGCTATAATTAGATGCCATTTAAAATGGGCTTTAATTAGGTGTAATTTTGTAGCAGTTGATTCGGTGGAAACCGAACTAAGGAATATAAACTTGACCCGATCCGACATGAGTAGTAAAGTTGCACTAGACTGTCAAAAATTGGATAGTTCGATCGGTTTGGTTGGTTGGAACCAAATTGTGCATAGCCCTAATGGAGAGTATGAAGAGTAGAAACTGATGGAGAGGTGGATGACAATGGAGTGGGCATAGGGGTGGCGCAGAGGGTGGATGGTAGAGGGCGATGGAGAGGATGGTGGAGGAGGAATGGTGGCAGAGGGAGGTGGCACTTTGAGGAGGACGACGAGAGTTGGAGAAGAGATAACAATAATTTTTTGATGGCGATGTGGTAGGGAAGGAGGAGGAAGGAGGAACGATGATGGTCATTGCCGCGGAGAAGAATTAGGATTAGGTTTATGGGGGCATGAGGGGGGTTTCATATATAAGAAAAATTAATAGTGAAGATTTTGGGGAAATAGGAGATGATGTATTAAGGGTCTTGAGAAGGTGGGTTTGGTCTGTGACGAAATCGCTGACAATGAGGGGAGGGAGTTTGATGAAAAGATGGCAGCAGAAGTTTGTAAAAAAGGTGGCTAGATGTGATTGAGATGAGGGAGACATGATTGCTAGAGTTTGACAAAAAGAGAGAGAAGTATAATGGCAAAAGAGAGAAGGATAAATTAGGGATTTAGGGTGAAATACATATACATAAAACTCTTGAGTTGGAAGGGCTGAGCCTTATTTTTTCATGGTTTTAGGTGTTAAAGCGTATGAGAAATAATTCATGGGGTTGGACTGCATTGACTTTTTATTTTTGGGAACTTGATATAATGTTTACTTTTTTTATTAAAGAATTTGATTCATGTTTTTTTTCTTCTTTCAAAGCACTATATTTGGCAAGTTCAAACTCATCTTTAAGTCAAAGTAGAACAAAATAAGTGATTTAATATAGCATGTATCTTAAAATAATTTGACAAGGAAAACCTTATTTATTATTATACTAGTATGCAAACACGTGCGTTGCACGAGATGCATGTCAAGAAACCATATAAGATCAAATAATTGAAGAAAACTATAATATGTACTCGTCAATCATATAATTATTTTTCAAACACATACTTGACATCGGTTGAATGAAAACTACATAGTAGCAATACTAATATGTTGTTTAGTCAAGAATAGCTATTTTTATGTTAGTCTTCACTTGAGCAATCCCTTCACCTCTTTAAGGCAAACTAAAAGTTCAAATTTCCATATCATATGAATTAATGAGCATCAACAAGTTAACCATTACATCATTCTTATCCTAAACACTCGCCTCCCCATTATATAGCCTACAAGGGTGATTACCGAGGTTACATCTCTTTGAATACATGTTTATTGTTGGGAAAAACAAGCATTAAAACAGATCCAAAGTATTACAGAACAAACCATATAGGAATAAAAGAAAAGAGCAGAAAGTTAGAAACATTATATTAAAATACTTCAAGTTAAAAATACTTTATAGAAGTGCAAAATCACCCTCTTAATAGAGGACTGGCCTTAAAGAAACTATGCCCCACCTACGGTAGCGTTGGGTCTACACAGTACTTCCGAGGATGAGACGACTACAGTTCAAAGAAACATTCACTTCTTGTGAACATCTCAATTGCTTCTTCAAATTGCTAGAATCTCAAATACTAAAACAACTTATAGAATTATTGAGAGAAGAATAAGAAGACAGGAGATTTCGCTTTCTGTTCTATGTCTTTCAAATGATCAGAAGAGGCCCTTTTATAAGGTTCACGAGAGACAAATGTTTGAATTCCAGTTATTACAATGTTTGTAACATCTGCAATAAAATCTATTCAATCCTTGTAACATTTGTAACGTACGAAACGTTCAGCTGGTTTTAAGTGAGCACATGCAAAATGTTTATTTTAAAGCACAACATGTGCAAAAGAGCACGCCTTACCACACGCGCTAGACCACGCACCTGGACCACGTACTATACTGGCGCACCCAGACCCGCGCACGTGCCCGATCGCTTGCTGTCACGCTCGCTTATATACCAACACAAGTGTATAATACTAACACCTTTGTTATGTCTTAAATAACACGTGTGTTAATTTAAACCAACTAAAGTGCATTTAATTAGCCAATGTGGGACTAAAACTCATATACTACTAATTAAACACATTTTAATTTTCATCTATGGAATCCAATCATTAAATGATATATTTCTATAAAACCCCTTTAAGATTTATTTATTTCAACAATCCTCACAATTCCATAGCTTAAAGTAATAAAGATTTTACATATCATGTTTTTGGAGAAGGTATCTTCCGATTTGAGCATTCCCTATAGTTATCCAATTTTATCACCACATATATGAAGTGAAACTACATCTTGAACTTGAACCTTTGATGTGGTGATATTCATTGGTAACAATACGATATAGGCTATAGAAATAATCTTTAGGTTTGACGCATTGTGGCCATACGTCCTTATCCTATTCATGAACAATATCAAGGAATAACCTCCTTCCTCTAATGATGGCCACACAATTATGTTCATATAGTTGGGCATCTCTAGGGATGCACTGCTTGCATCTCGTCTTAAAGACTTGATCTCATTCAGAGTCAAAATACTCTTACTATATTAGCAGTTATCAATACTTTCCAGGTATACATGATGATAGACTCAGATACAAAGTATCAATCTATGATTAGGTGTTCAAAAACTCACCCAACAGTTGGTTATTACCACTTTGAACCTACTTTGTGGGATCTCTACTCAGATAGGTTGGGTTGCTACTGTCGATGAGTTAGGTAAGGATTTTAGTCCCATCATTAACCTAGATTTAAGAACTAGTGACAACTCTAGTTCTTTTGTAAACGGATCTTCTATGTTGTCCTTAGACCAGACAAAGTCCATAGCAATTATGGATATGACCTCGAGTTTTGCTGTTATACTTTGAACTTTTAATTCTTGCAATTATGGTTATATTGACACAACCCACAAAAATTACAGGAATAAGCTTGCTGATCATGGGCAACTCGAACATAAGTCCATTAAGCCATTCAGCTTCTAAACCAGTAGTGTCCAAAGCGCAAATTTCTACCTCAAACGTAGACCGAGAAAAAAGGGTCTGTTTGACAGATCTCCAGGCGACAGCGCCGCCACCCAAGGTAAATACATACGCTATACATGTTAGGTCTCATGTTTATTAGCCTACTATCTAATCTAGTTTTGATGATTAACAAATAATCCCTAATATTATTTGTCTAGTATTTGTGTTTGCTCATTAGGTATTCTAGAAAACATCAAAGTTGGAGGTTGGATGGACTTGCGCCTATACGATCATATCCATTGGAGGATGGAAGGAATATCAGAATGAAGCTTTGCATTTTAAGTCAAGTACAAGTTCAAGCTTCATCCACAACCAAGATCGAGCTCACACGAAGATTTCTAAGCTTGAGTATATTGTTTCTAGTTTAGGTCTTATACCGTGTGTGTTATACTTTAAAGCTCAAATATTACACACATACACGTTTTCGTTTTATAACTTTCAAGTTTAAATAAATATGAAACAAATAGTTATATTTATATACATATATATTCATTTTATATTTATCATCTTTATTTGTAAAATAATATGTTTATGGATTAAAGACTTGTTTACACTATTTTATATTTTTCCTCAAGTCTATTAATCTATTGGAAAGTATTTCAAAACTTGTTTGGAAGAATTTCCTCAAAAATCAAGTATTGACGATTTTGTGTTCTTGAACAGTTTACAAAATAAATGGGTTTTCACAAATGGAAAATATAATTTGAGAAAATATTTTTCTAACATGTTATATTACATGTTTACAAATATTTCCCAAAATTTTATCTTTTTTAGAGTTGATGTACTATGTTAAATTTTTTTTACAATGCCAAGTGTTTAAGCAGTTTTTAGAATCTAGAATGTCTATTTTAAAATAGTTATTTCTCACAAATGAGAAGTGGTATTTTAGAAATTCTTTCTTCAATATGTTTATCTACGTGTGTAGAAACGTTTCTCAAAATCTTATGATTTTTGGAGTTGATTTACTATTTTTAATCAATTTTAGAAATCTAGATATGCAAAATTCCAGAAACTGCCAAAATCTGAAACTATCGACTTTATCAGTCGACTGATGGTATTATCAGTTGACTGATGGCATTATCAGTTGATCGATGGGCATTTTTTAGACTATAATGGATAGTAATGGCTAGTTTTCTTTATATCCGGTTTTTAGGGAGTTTTGGCTGGTTTGAGAGGCTATAAAAAGCCCGCAACTCTCATTTATTTCTCATGGATGTTTAAGTAAGTTTCAAAGTTTTAAGTGTGTTTTGGTTTATGCAAAAGAGGTTTACAAGAAGAGGAGATCAATTTCGGTTTGAGCATTCAATTCTTTAATCTCTCTCACTTGTTCTTAGAGAAGTATTTCTAAACTCAATTATCTAGGTTGCTTATACTTTAAATTGTTATATTCATATTTGCTAAATTGTTTTGAGTTTTATTTTATTTTACTCATTGTTTACACACTCACACCTTGAGCTTAAGTATTTTCACATATAGTATAATTATTGGGTTGTGGGGTTGTGACATTGAGAGTGAGCTTACAATTCGTTCTCAACAATTGTCGAGTACAAATTATTTTTACTTGAGCTTATTGTGAGATACACATTGTAATACACAAGTACACCGAGAGGAGTGTGTGGTAAGAGACGAGATTGATTCCATGAGGAGTAGCGTCGGTAGTAAAGCCTAGGGAGAGGTTGTAAATCCAAGCACTTGAGGAAGGTGATATTGGCTAAGCGAATACTTAGAGGGTGTGTTGTAGGATTACATTGTGAATGTTATAAACATTTATCGGTGAGCGTTGAAAACCGATTGTGTAGTGTGAGTTGTGAATATTTTTTGTGAACATTAAAAATCGGTTGAGATAGTGAAGATTCTTCTTGAGAGTGAGGAGCGAAGACGTAGGTCGAGGGTGACCGAACTCTGTGATCATGTGTTTACGTTTGAGTTTGTCATTGGCGCATAATTTCCTTTTATCTTGTGCTTGCATATTTATATCGCCTATTGGCTATTTATTTATCCTTACAAAGTGTATATCATATTTTCTAGGATATTCTTTATAAGTTTCAAATTGGTATTAAATCGGATTAGATTGCAAATATCCTATTCACCCCCGTATAGAGTAATTTCAATACAACCATTGCTACCTGAACCTATAGCAATCCAGCTAGCATCACTTTATCCCTCCATAACAGGAGGGAATCTACCTTAATGCAACGCAAGGGAAACAGTTCTCTTTAGATATCAAAGTACCCAATCTAAGGCCTCCCAATGAGTCTTATTTGGATAGCTAGTATATCTACTAAATTTAGAAACCGAGTAAGATATATTCGGTCTGTAAAAAACTGTAAATTTGAATATTTTATGATAAATAATGATAAATATGTTGTATAATGAAAATAACATATTTTGATATTTGAGTATGATAAGAATTGATTTGAGATCAATTCAATGTATATTTGTGAAAATATGAGTGCAAATGCACAAAAAATGCACAAAGGTCAAAAGAGTGAAAATCTGGGAATAATAATCAGTTATGAATTTCTATATTTTTCTTACTGATACAATTAGAATCTAAAAATATATTAAAGACCAAAGTTGTAGATCTCTTTAACAACTTTCCAACAAATCTTAGATCACCTCATTTCATGGTTGGATCCGAAAGTTACAGCCAAAATACCGAAAGTTGTTTTCCTAGTCAGACTAGGTTTCCTTGTTCGAGTCAAACAGATTTGTTTCGGGTTTGCCTCTATAAATACCTGTGTTTTTCATAAAAATTCCTTTATTTTATCATATCTATGAACCCTAACAGCCACCCTCTTTCCTCAAAAATCCTAGATCTTTTTCTTATGAGTTTGGAGAGATTTGTGAAGCAAAACACCAACACGAGGGCGAGATCATCGACGTGTGGTGAGGAAGAACGGGTTGTTTATGCTTGTGGATTGCTTGCTATTTGTTTTAGAGTCTTGCACATGATATTAAGGCAAGATCACTTACATCCAAACTCATCCCCATAGTTAAATAACTAGTTTAGAAGTTTAAATCGTGTTTACATGCTTAGATATTAATCTAATATGAAAAAAGAATAGATTTTTATTGTTAGATATTTAACAAATGTTAGATCTACATGTTTTTCTTGCTGTTTATAATAAAAACATGATCATTATCATTAAGGTTCTTTAAAATTTCATTTTTAACTTGTTAATCATGTTCTAATCATGGTTAAACCCTAATTTGATATTTAATTGAGTTTACATGTGGATTAAAGATGAGAAAACCCTAGGTTTGTAATACCTAAGTGTTAAAAATATAATTTAATGATTTTATATCTTTTCTAAGTTTTTTGGCAATCATGCTTATGTTTAATATGTTAAAAGTTCATGCTTTAGATTGAAAATTTTTGTTAATTAGGTTAAAAAAACCCTAATTAGATTAACACAAGAGTTTGATTTATGTTCGAGATAATTTCAGTAAGTGATTATTAAAGTTTAAGTGTTGTTATATGTTTTATATATGTTTCAATATGTTTTAAACATGATTGAAGTTTAAATATGATTTCTTGTGCAAATAATCATGCTTGTTATGTTCTGCAGAAAACTGTTGTACATATATACTGTTTAACTAGAATTTTAAAATAACAAATTAAATCAAAATTAAACCAAACTAATGATAATTGAAATATATATGAATCTAGTTTTCAAAAAAGAAAACCTTTCCTATAGATAGTTTTCCGAGAGAATGATATACTCAATTTACTGATGGTACATTCTGCAGAAAAACTGCTGTATATATATAACATTTAATTGGAAATTATAGATACCATATGAACTCTAAACTGAACCAAACCAGTGCCAAATGAT
Organism: Asparagus officinalis; assembly: GCF_001876935.1. Classification (NCBI taxonomy): domain Eukaryota; kingdom Viridiplantae; phylum Streptophyta; class Magnoliopsida; order Asparagales; family Asparagaceae; genus Asparagus; species Asparagus officinalis. Next base: position 72,318,636 of record NC_033796.1, read on the forward strand.
AGATATGTGAATCTAGTTTCCAAAACGAAAAACTATTCTTAAAAAGAGTTTGTCTACAGAAAGATATGCTTAATTGACTAACGATATGTTTTGTAGAAAACTGCAAATGTGCTGATTTGAAATAATTAATATATAACGAGAAAGTTTCTTGAGTTTCACTCTTGTTTGTTATTTTTGAGAGAGTTTCTCGATCTTGTACTTTTATATTATAATGATTAAAAGTTTTTTATCATCTGAGATGTTATTGAACATCAGTTATGAACATGCATACCGAGATATGTGCACGTATGCTTAGTTTATGTTGTGTTAATATACTTTTGTCGCAAGTTGAATTGGTAAGAACATATAAAGAAGTATAGTTATTCATGTATCTGGAATAGGGAGATAAAACCTATTTTCGCAGGACGATTGAGTAGTAATATTATAAAAGTATCGTCATTTCATGTATCCAAAATAGGGAGATAAAACCTATTTCCGTAAGATGATTGAGTAAGAGTATTACAAAAGTATCGTCATTTCATGTATCTGGAATAGGGTAATAAAACTTATTTGCCATAGAACGATTGAGTAAGAATATTATAATAGTATCGTTATTTTATGTATCCGGAATAGGGAGACAAAAGCTATTGCTGCAGAGCGATTGAGTTAGAATATTACAAGAGTATCGCTATTACATTAGGAGATGGACACATATATGTATCATCACTTGTAGTTACTCCCATGTTAGATTACCCATGAGTAGGGCACATTCTTTGATTTGTGACATATATGATATGGCCTATGTGATTTTTGAGTTGGATGATATTCTCTTATTTTTGCGCCAACTACTTGGGAAGTGGTTCGAGATTATGACATTGGTCCTATATGGTTTAGGCTTGGAGTATTTTTCTTTTGAGTGTTATTTTTATTCATAGAGTTGGAATTGGTATTTAGGGATCTACAATTTGAGACATATGGTATATATATGAGGGTTTCCTTGTTGGATTATTTTGCTCGACGTACTACGTCTTGTCTTGTAGGTGTCTAAATATTAACTCTATTAGATACGAGAAAAATAATATAGGTAGACTATGCTTAATAGATAGAGCCTCAACTTTATCTAACAGCCCTTTTGCTGGAGACGGATGGAGGTGATCTTGCTGTAGCGCTCTGACGCTCTTTTTGTTGTTCTTTTTATTTAAATTATATCTTTCAGGTAGATTAGAGTTTCGGAGAGCCACAAGATGGCGAAGTTCTAGCATAGTCACCATCGCACAGTTTTAGCAGGTTATGTTCATTGTTTAGACTTTAGAGTTGTATTCATTTTGTAGAGACTGAGTGCCTTAGTGAGATTTTATTTGACTTATTATGTTGAGATGTATTTCAGACTCAGAGATATTTTTATTTTATTTCAGTTGGGCTCATTTGTTGATATACTTCTTCTGTGCATATCTGATTTTGTACTACTTCTATTCAGTTGGGCTCATTTGTTGATATACTTCTTCTGTGCATATCTGATTTTGTACTACTTCTATTATTTGTCTGTTTTGTACCTTCACCTATTTGTTGTTTCCACTAGAGAGATAGTAATTATAATGGTGAAAAATATCATAGCATGGTGTTTGGTGCTTGACAGGTTTGATAATCCGGGTTTTACCTTGGACTACAGCCTTGTGTGAACCCTGGGACGTCACATTTGGTATCAGAGCTCTAGTTCCAGCATCCTTAAGATCATTCCTGTGTCAAATTGTGGAGCTAGGATAGAGTTTCCTAGGATTCATGTATAGAGTCCGCTAGGAATTTCTAGAATGAGTGAGGACGATATGTGTGTATATCTCAAAATTTCAAAATTTTTTTATATATCACCTTTTGGAGTTCCACCACTAATTGTACCAGTCATACCTAATGAAGAAGCAATACCAATAATTTCATCATCACCATAACCAGCTGTTGATAGAACCGCATAGCATGAGGCTTAGCTCTAAAAGAATATGAAGGATATCAAACACTGAGAACACCATAGTGCAGGGGACACTAGATTCATATGCAACTTATAAATAAAAAGGAATATGTGAAAATTTCTTAACGTCGATTTAGTACCAAACCAGAGGTTAAAAATATTCAGCATAGAGGACATCACCGGAGAATAGCAGCAAAGGATAGCTACGATTTCATATTTTCGTCGGGACAGTGTATATCACTTATTTGGGAAAATTTTGTTTACTTCTTCGACAAGCAGTTAGAGCTAGTTCGATTAAAGTAGTGAAATATGCCTATAGTTAATTATGAAATCAAGACCAGCATGATGGCAATAACAAGGGCAAGAGGCCTATTGTGGGATCTAGAGGACCCTAACAGCGGGGTAAGGATTTTTATCATCATCAACAAATACATTATAAGAAGATAGCACAACATGATTTAATAGCGTCGCAGCAGCGCATGATTCGGGACACATGATACAATTGTAACAAGATCGGATATAGATCAAAGAATTATCACATTACATCAATAGGAGACCAGCATGACAGAGGTTAGGGTCAATAGTCTTAGGGTCGCGGTTACGGCCAGCATCGGAGGATAGATGTACTACCGGTTATTCTAAGGATTTAGGGGCCAATAAGCAAGAATTGCGCTATTCAGAGTATTCATCACGGTCAGATGGACCCATATGTTACACCACTGATAGCACAGCAGTCGCTAGCCACCGACAAGGTTTATGTCGTCACACCGCATGAGCATAGTGTGAACGGAGTTTTCGTAGTAAATTCTTATCCAGCTCAAATCTTGTTTGATTCAGGAACTTCGTATTCTTTCATATTTCATGCCTTCATGTATAAGCTTCAGTTAGTTACATATCACTTAGATGTTCTGTTATTAGATTCTACTCCTCTAGGGGAGGTGTCCCTATTAGAGAGTACATGTAGGAGATGTGTCATCAGTATAGATGAGTTTGAGTTCATCTTTAACCTGGTTGTTTTGTGGATGTTGGATTTCAACGTCATTCTTGGTATGAAATGGTTATAATCCTACAATATTAGTATCTACTGTTTTGCTAAGAAATGGTTATAATCCTACAATATTAGTATCTACTGTTTTGCTAAAATAGTATGCTTGTGAGCATTCGTTGGGATTGTTTTTGCTAAAATAGTATGCTTGTGAGCATTCGTTGGGATTGTATAGATAGTAGCAACCTCATAGGGTAACAATGCGGAGCCATTTCTGACATACATCGAGAAGGTGATGATACGGGATTGAGGCGTAGTTTTGAGCGAGACCGGAGTCGTCTCAAAGTATCAGGATGTCTTTCAGGATATACCTACGTTTTCTCTAGTGAGAGAGGTTATTTCCTTGCATCGAGTTACAGCAGACACCGTACCGATATTCCGAGCACCCTATTATATCATATTGTACCCGCTGAGATGAGCGAGCTACAGACTCAGCTAGATGAGTTGTTAACTCAGGATTTTATTGTCCGGAGTTATTTTCATGGGAGTACCAGTCCTCTTCATGGGGAAGAAGGACTATAGCATGTGATTGTGTATCGATTATCGTGAGTTAAGCAAGTCACTATCTGGACCAGGTATTCATTATCAAGGATTTATGACTTATTCCACTAGCTGTGGGGAGAGTAACATTTCTCAAAAATTGATCTTCGTTCTAGTTATTTCCAGTTGCGAGTGCGGTAAATGGATATTTCCAAAACCATATTTTCTGACTCGATATGGCTCTTTTGAGTTCTTGTCATGCCATTTGGGCTAACCAATGCACCTGCGGTATTCATGGATTTGATGAACCAGATTTTCCGTCCATGTTAGGACCAGTTCGTAGTCGTTTTATTGACGATATCCTTATCTTTTCGAGATCGGAAACTAAACACGAGCATCATCCTCTATTAGCATTGCGGTCATAGCGGACAGTCGAGATTAGAGGCATCAGTGATACGCTGAGTTCAGCAAATACGAGTTTTGGCTATAAGAAATCATATTTTTAGACCACATCATTAGCAAGGGGCATAACAGTGGATCCAGCTATTGTTGAGGCTGTACTTGATTGGGAGTCACTAAGAACCATTACAGAGATGTGGAGTTTTGGTAGGGTATGAGAGAAAGTTCATTTGGGACTTTTTGAAGATTATGATACCACTTACACAACTTACGAAGAAGGGTATATAGTTTGCTTTGTGCATTGGGTACCAGGGAGCCTTTGAGACTATTAAGGCTAGATAGACTACAATAACAATTTTGACTTTTCTGAGTAGTGATACAATATTTGTCATTTATGTGGATACGTCATTAGCAGAACTACGAGGTGTTTTGATGCAGACCCGGAGGATATGGCTTATTTCACGATAGTTGAGGCACATCGTAACAGATATACAGTGCATCCAGACATAAGGAAAATGTACAAAGATGTGAAAGGATACTTCTAGAGGAGTTTTCAAGATTTATTCAGTAGCCAGTTGTGATATTCTAGTATTTTCCACCCACAGACGGATGGACAAATGGAGAGAGTAAACCAAGTGTTGGAAAACATGTAGCAAATATGTATTATAGATTTACAGGATAGTTGGGAGGATCATATCCCATTGATTGAGTTTATGTATAATATCATTTATCATAGACTATTAGCATGACACCGTATGAGGCATGATACGAGAGGTATTATAAATTGTTTATTCATTAGACAGAATTACAAGAAAGTTTATTGCTTAGACAGGAGCTTGTGAGGAAGACTACAGAAAAGGTAACAGAGATTCGGGAACGTATTCTTGCAGCGCATAGTCGTCGGAAGACTTATGCAGACCAGAGACAATGATCATCAGAGTTCTAGATTAGGGACTATGTCTTATTGAAAATACCGTCGATGAATTCAGTGACTCGGTAGACGGGGAAAGTTTACCCCAAGGTATATTAACCCGTTCATGAGAGTTATACATTTTGGAGCCGTTTCGTATGGGCTAGATCTTCTAGCATCAATGTCTAGTAGACACGATGTTTTCTATGTTTTGATAATTTATAAGTAATTGCACGACAAGGATCAGCAGAGAGTGATTGATGCACCAGAATTTGAGTTTCAGATAGATTTAACTACCGTGGAGGTCACGGGTTGTATTCTTACTAGAGAGGACGAGAGGCTTAGAAAGGAAGTATTACCTTAAGTTAAAGTTCAATAGAGATAGAAAAGAGATGATGAGGCTTCTTGGGAGATCGATGAGGATATGCATCGTGACTACCCGCAACTGTTCGAGTGGGTAAATTGTTTTGGTTATAGCTTATTGATATTTATGATTTTTTGATTTTTTCTATATGGTCATTTTTATATTTAACGCTAGAATTGGGGGGAGGGGGGTATTAATACTTAGCTTCTAATCATTCAGAATACATGGTATATATATGAGGGTTCCTTGTTTGGATTTTTCGCCCAACATACTAGTTCCATTTAGTTAGGGGTTAAGTGGGAGTATTCATATTTAAGATTGTTAAGCATAAATATTGCTATTGATTCATATCTAAGGATTAATGGTACGAGATGTGTACGGGAGGGTTTTCTTGTCTGAATTATCCCCTCTTAGTGCTTTTCTCATATTATTAATTCTTAAGATGCGATTGCGGAATTTCGGGGACGAAATTCTTTTAAGGGGGGAAGAATGTAAAACCCTGTAAATTTGAATATTTTATGATAAATAATGATAAATATGCTATATAATGAGAAATAACATATTTTGATGTTTGAGTATGATAAGAATTGATTTGAGATTAATTCAATATATATTTGTGAAAATATGAGTGCAAATGCACAAAACATGCACAAAGGCCAAAAGAGTGAAAATCTGGGAATAATAACCAGTTATGAGTTTCTATGTTTTTATACGGATACAGTCAGAATCTGGAAAAGTATAAAAGACCAAAGTTATAGATATCTTCAACAGATTTCTAACAAATCTTGGATCACCTTATTCTAAGATCGGATGAAAAAGTTACAACCGAAATACTGAAGGTTGTTTTCCTAGTCAAACTAGGTTTCCTGGTTCGGGTCAAACATGTTTGTTTCGGGTTTGCCTCTATAAATACCTATATTTTTCACAAAAATTCCTTTCATTTATCATATCTATGAACCCTAGCAGCCACCCTCTCCTCTCAAAAACCCTAGATCTTTTTCTTAGGAGTTTGGAGAGATTTGTGAAGCAAAACACCGACACAAGGGCGAGATCATCGACGTGTGGCGAGGGAGAACGGGTTGTTTATGCTTGTGGATTGCTTGTTATTTGTTTCAGAGGCTTGCACATGATATTAAGGCTAGCCAAAACCAACAATTCCAGAACAAAACGTAAGTCGACTTACCATCGACTTACCATAAGTTGACTTATGCCTATGCATGAGTCGACTTATGACACAGAATCTGCAAAATCTAGACCAAAAAACTAGAATTTCCTGAATTCTACACAAATCTCCACCTCGACGAATTTTCCCAAAACTGAGCCGACACCAACCAACCAAATGTCTTACTTGTTGTTTCCAGTATGAAGTGAAATAAAATCATGACAACGGACTCAATCCACAACAAGTCGAGACCCAAATGAGAATGTGATCACTCTCCAAACATCGGTATCTACTTACCAAACTGGTTGCATCATAAATAACTACCTACGTATCCTCTTGCCTAAGGAATCAAGCCTTCACATAGTTCACCCAACGGCCTCCAAAGACCGTCAATCCAATAGAATAGTTCTCAACCCTCCTCCAACACGACCAACAAAACTGTAACTGATAGCTCTCCCAATGGCCCCAAAGTAAAACAAACTAAACACCTCCACCTGATATGAACCAACGGCCATATCCAAATCGAAACTATGTCCACCAACTGCACTCGAATCCAACCAACTTATCATCTGCATCAAAATCCAAGTGACCCCCAAACTATGTCACCTCAACTGGAATCCCAACTAATACAGTATGATCTGCAGTGTGTGGAGTAATCTCTACCCAACATGGATTACCATCACCCTCTACCTGCTGTGATATCCCAACGATCTAATCAACACTCTCCACCAGTCGAGAGTCAAATGTGACATACCTGCTCAGAACAAAATCAGAGTCTCCCAACTATAACTAAACAAGCCTCTGAATCCCAAACGTGCAATCAGATCAAATCTCACATCCTCAATATTACCAAACACTGGGAAACCAAACATCCGACGCAATCCAAAATTTGAAGCAGCTCCACCAAATCCTAAATCTCCAAACGCAGCAATCGGTAACCTATGACTAAGATGACCCAAACATGTAGAAGCCTCAACACCAGAATCAATGCTCGACATCAAACGCCGATCCTCCTCCAGAAAGGAACGACCAATCAAAAATATCATCTCATTGCCCCAATGTTTCCTCTCTAATGAAGTGTCTCAAACTGCTATGAGCTCGGCACAAATGCGAGAAAGAACCCCTACCAAAAACAGAACGACGGGCTACCTTTCTGTTAATACACTTCCTCCATCTGTTGTTGACTTATAGGACTTCACACCAATAAGACTTGGTTGCAATCCACCAATACCTAGAACAGTCCTAAACTGCAAAAACCAAATACCGATTACATCCCAATGATGCCTCCTTGGAAGGCCCCAAAATGCATGAATGAACACAACCTAAAAAAACCCTCAATCAATGGATAGAAGTATCAAACTCCACCTCGGTCATCTCTCTCATACCAATGTGCTCAAAGGACTTCAATTTACAGGTCAAAGCACCTCTCAACAAACAATGTACGGTATAACCAATCAAATATCTCAGTCTCAACAAATGCCATAGTCTAGCAAAATCCAAAGAAGTTGTCAGCTCTCTATCAAACACCATGCTCCCAATCAAATAATACAAATCCTTCCTCCTGACGCCCTTCATCACAACCATGGATCCAAATATGACCTTCAAAGATGCATCCTTTAAGGTCACCTGATACCCTGCTGCCTCTAAAACTCTAAATGAAATGATGTTATTCTTCAACTGAGGAATGAACCTCACTTCATCTAACTCCCGAATTACTCCATCACATATCCTAATACGAATGGTACCGATACCACCAATAGGGCATTCATGATCATTACCCATGAGCATGACATCCCCTCTTTCCAACTCCTAAAAGCTAGAGAACCAATCCCTCCTAAGGTAAATGTGGTAAGAAGCACCCGAACCCAACATTCATTCTGTAGAGTTGGCAACACAAACTGACAATAGTGCTAATGAGTAGCCCGAAGAATCCTAATTTTAATTTTTGTCACTAGCCTTAACAACATTCTCCTTTAAAGCTTGAGTAGCTTTCCCCTTATTCTTCCCGGGTCGATCAAATAACTTTGGGCATTCGGATTTCCAATGTTCATCCCCTTTATAGAAGGCAAACTAATTCCTACGAACACCAGGATGTGCCTCTCTAGACTGTAACCTCCTACCATGATTTAGACTCTTTGCTCTTGCTACCAACTCCCCCGCTACCAGCTCAACTGAAGTCTCCTTATCTTTCTTACAAAGCTGATAATTCACAAGTACAACGGTGACCTCAATATACGAAAGAGGTGCCTTCCTATTAATAAGAGGAAGAATGAAGGTCTCATATTCCTCGTCGGGCAAGGAACTCAACAATAATAATGCCTTGTCCACATCTTCAATCATCACATCTACATTCGCTAAATCTGCAAGAAACTTCTGTTGGCCTCTTTGTTTTGATGATGTTTAACAAACAATTTACTACAAATGTTGTTTGTCTAGTGTTTGTATATTTCTATTTATTGTAGACAAATAACGAGTTTGAGGTTGGATGCAATCGAGCATTCACGATCATATCCAATGGAGGTTGGCGGAATAGTGGAGTGAAGCAATGTAATTCAAGTTAAAGATTCAAGTTCAAGCTTTATCCGCAAGTGTACCAAGATAGAGCTTTGTTGAAGATAACAAGCTTGGGTATAATTAGTTTAGGAGTTTATATTATGTGTGTTGGTACTTTAAGCTTAATCAATATATACACACACATTATATTAGTTTTTATGTATATATATAGTTATATATATACACATTATAGTTTTGGTTTCTATGTATATATGGTTATATATATACATACATATTTTGGTTTTATAGTTTTCAAGTTTTAATATGAAACAATTGAATACAATTGAAAATACATTTCTTGTTTCATACTTATATGCATATATATGATTTCATCAGTATTAATTTTATTTAGTTTAACAAAATCATATTTATTGTTTTTGAAAAGTTTGCAAAATATGCAATTTTGTGAAAATATTATATTTTTAGTTTTTAGACTTAACAATAATCATATACATCTTTTATTAAGTCTACAAAATTACTTTGTAATGTTTTAAAACATGGTTAAGCTAAAATGTCCAAACTCATGTGTTTACATTTTTATGTTTTGGACTATTTTTTAAAATGATAATATTTTTCATTTGTAAAGTCGTTTTTGAAAATTAGTTTTTGTGGCATGTTTATTATCATGTCTACAATCATTTTCCAAAGTTTTATATTTTTTTGATTTTATTTGCTATTTTTAAAAGAGGTTTAAAAATCAGATTTCTGTTTAAAACAGACTGCGTGCATGTCTTAAGTTGACTCATGAACAGTGTTGAGTCGACTCATAAACTGTTATGTAGTTTACATTTTGTTTCTGTTGAGTCGACTCATAACATCATGAGTCAACCCAGACAGGTTGAGTTGACTCATGCCAGTCATAAGTCGACTCACAAACTGTGCTGGAAAGTGTGTTTTATTTCTACTGAGTCGACCCATGACTTCATGAGTCGACCCATGCATGATGAGTCGACTCATGATTTTTATGAGTCGACCCATAAGTTGGTTTTTAGCCTGTAACGGCTACTTATGAGTCGACTCATGAACAGTACCGAGTCGACTCATAACACTGTAACGACTATATTTCCAGACTGTACTATTTTTAGGTTTTTGGTCTTTTTGCCTTGTTTTCACTTGCCTTTGGGGTTCCTATAAATGCCCCCACATATCCTCAGTTCTAATAATGAAAAGAGAATGTTGTAAATAAGTTTAAGAGGGTTTTAAAGTTTGTTTAGTGTGTTTTAAGTTTGGGGTTTTTGTTTACAAAGGAGGAGGCTTACATTGTCAAATTGAGGGATTCATCCTCAATCTTCTCCATCCCCTGCTTTGTTGTTATAGAGAAGTTTTTCTAACTCTTTTCTCTAGTAATTTTATTATTGATTTTCATATTCTTATTTATTGTTAGTTTGCTAATTGAGTTAGATTTGATTTTATATCTCTTTGTTCATACACAACTTATTGAGCTTATTGTATTTACATTCATAGTATATTTAGGTTGTGGGTTTGAGACATAGAGTGTGAGCTTAATTGAGTTCTCGTTCATTATAGAGAACAAATTATTTATTACATTGTGAGATTGTAAAGTTTTCGGTTAGCTAGAAAACCAAGTGTGAGGTGTGGAGATCTCCTCGAGGTGAGGAGCGAAGACGTAGGTCGTGGGGACCGAACTCCATGAACTATTGTGAACGTTGATCGGTGAGCATTGAAAACCGATATTGGGTGGTGTAAATGTTATTCGGGTGAGCGTAGAAAACCCAGTTATGATAGTGGATTTCTCCCCGGGAGTGGGGAGCGGAGACGTAGGATGGAAGGTCCGAACTCCGTGATCATATTGTGTATTTGCATTATTTATCTTACCCTATCATAATTGTACCTTAAGTTTAGATTGTTTACCCTTCTGTTGTTTATATATCCTTGCATATATTTCATCATATATCTCTTTGCTAGGATATATCTCTTTGCTCATATTGTATATTCTTGCTCATAACATATTGCATATCTATCTTGTAAGAATAATTTATTAATTAGTTTTAATTGGCATAAAATCGGATTAGATTAGCATAAGACCCAAATCACCCCCCTCTAGGGTCTATCAGCTTCGTGTAGTGGTTCATATGATCACCAATGGAGGTCTCCTTCTTCAATTAGAAGTGATAAAGCCTCCTCTTCAAATGCAAGCGGTTCTCTACACTCTTAGCCAATTACTTGCTCTCTAGGATCTCCTAAATCTTCTTAGCCGAAGTCTCATTGATCACATCATATTTCAAATCTAGAGTTAAACAAGATCTAATCACACCACACGTCGTTCTATTCATCTTCTTCCTAACCTTCTCTTCAATGTTGTCCGGTTTTCCATCCAACTCCAATGTATCTTCCAAATTTTGCGCGTTGAGTGCATCAAAGACTTCACATCTCCAAAGACCAAAATTATTTGTGTTATTAAACTTCTCAACATCTATATTCATAGAGTGGATATTCAAACTTTAAACGGTCTTCATGTCGGAAGTACCATCCACAAATCCTTCTTTCTCGATCATCTTTCTCAAAACACCAACAAAATAATGCGGAACAAACAAAAAATAAATTCAAAATAAAAAAGAGAGATTTTTACCTCTAACTTAAACCCTAACAAGGGCCTTCGAAAGATCTCACCCCCACACGACGAAAACAAGATCCACAAATAGGAAAAATCCCACCTTTATCACTAACTGAAGCCCTAGATGAACTTCCAAAGCGATCTACTCCTCTAATTAGCCAAAACATAGCCCAAGCTCTGATACCAATTGTTGTGCACGGTAGAAGCCAAAACCAAACTGATGTGCTTTGAGAAACCAAATCAAATAAACGTCGAGAGAAGGCCAAACTATCCAAAATAATACCACAAACACAAACAACCAATTTTAACGTGGTTCAGTAAGTTGCCTACGTCCACAGGGTAAGAAGGGGATGAGGTTTTCACTAATAGAGAAGAAGAGTACAAACTGAGATTATAAATCACTCAAACTCACTAATTAATCTCACCAACAAATCTCTAATTCTCTCCAAACAAAATCTTAACCAATAGCTCAGAAAATACATCTTTTCTATGCTCTAAATACCCCTAATTTACTGTTCTCAAACCCTCAAAATCATGTTCTTATTTATAACAAAACAAAAACCCAAACAGAATCCAAATAAGAACTCTAACTGTGTAGAAAACCCGTTATAAGTCGACTTATTAGGGGCTATAAGTCGACTTGGCAGAACAAAAATAAACAACTAGAGAATAGAACGTAAGTCGACTTAACAGTGGGAACAAGTTGACTTACCACAAGTCGATTTAACAGTCTCTATAAGTCGACTTAACCGAGCAAAAATCAACAATTCTAGAACAGAACGTAAGTCGACTTACTATTGACTTACCATAAGTCGACTTATGCCTGTGTATGAGTCGACTTATGACACAAAATCTGCAAAATCTAGACCAAAAAACTAGAATTTCCTGAATTATCCATAATGTTCTCTCTCCTCTTATGACCTTTCAATTTAGAGAGATTTTGCTCTCTAACTTTTTCGTTTATTTTGTAGTATCCCCTTGTTGGAATTGGGGTGAAGCCCAAACCTTATAGGCGAGCTTCTCTAGGGAAGAAGAAGTTCAGTCGAGGTCGGTGACTTCTGGCGAGCTCCTCAGGAGAGATGAGCTTCGCAGGCGAGGTCGACGGCGGCTGCAGGCGGAGCTCTTGAGCAGGTGAAGGTCTGGCAAGAAGCTCCCTCAAGCGATCTTGTGATCCAGTCAACGAGGCACAGGCGAGCTCGAGTTATTATTGGCAAGGTCGATGCATATCTATAGGCGAGGTGAGCTCGAATCGTTCTTGTAGGGTGTAAATTTGGATTTCCCAAAAACAGGGAGTTTCGTTTGTATTGATAAGAAAGCTTATTACAAACTAATGAATCGAAATTACAACAGAAGCAGAGGGAATGCCCTCTTTGTTTAGTATGGGGACTTTAGGTGGCTACAGGATGCTTCGCTCGATGCTTGTGTCGAGTCTGCTTCCCTTGGACCGTTCGATCGAGGTTGCTGGAGAGCATCAGTACGCAGTAGAAGCTCGAGTCGATGGAGTTCGGGTCTACTTAGTTCGCCGGCGATCAGAGCTCAGAACTAGACAGTGGTGCTGTAATGCAAGGACTATGCGAACAGCTTGGTCTCGAATATTCAATTTTCTTTTTCAAAGTTCTTCGACCTCTTTTAAAGGTTGTTGGAAGAGGCTCTTAAATGAAAGAGAGACAGTTCTGCTGTCCCCTGAATTATGGGATGTGACCATACATTGCTTCAGAGATATTCTACTGTTCACCTGTACCATGAGCGGTCCTTCGAGGAGTCGTGTTTTGTACCACGTTAAGTGGACCTGACCGACTCACTGAGCGCCGGCGGCTCTCGCCTCTTGCTTGGACAAGTGAGGTAAGTCGCATTTATGAGGGTGTAGGTTGATTTGCCGTTTTGTCCGATCACTTGTACCGTGAGTTGCCATTCAGCGGGCCTGGAGTGTTGTCTTCTCTCTTCAGGACGAGAGAGGTGGGAAAGCAGGTTCCCGGTACTCAAGTGGGCATGGGCAGCTTCGCCGAATGCCGGCGAATCCGGCTCCTGACTCGGACAACCGAAGTGAGCTGCATTTATGAATGTTCAGGTCGACTCGACACCTGCCCAATCATTCGTACTATGAGCGGCCACTTGACGGTCTTGGAGTACTCTGCCCTCTCCATTCGGGTCGAGAGGAGTGGGAAAGCCCATCCCAGCACGTGGGGTAGCAGAAACCTGGCCGTGTTGGCGGTCTTGGGGTCTGCTGACGGATTTGCATACAGACCCGATTGGGCGAGTTGTGATAAAGGGTGAATTCGCGTGGCTTTGGGTGACTTCTCCTCACAGGCGGATTTCTTGCAAGTTTACAGAGGTATTTTTTACCGTCTACAAGACCCCCTTCAAAGTTTTCAGACCTAAACCGGCTTGCGTGTGGTCTGGAATACTTTGAATAAAGAAGTTTTTGGTGAAGCAAGTATATTTGGTTTCTCTTAGGATTTTCAGCAAACCCTCAGCTATCAACGGGTTTGATATGCCTTTACCGATTACCGTTTGAATCGGGCTAGCCATACTATTCCCCTCAGTATGATGAGTTGTCGAGTAGTTTATCTTAGACTTGATGCTAAGATTTCTACTCTAAACCTCAGCCATTCGAGGCGTGGGCATAAGCGAGGTCATCTCAGTTCCAAGTTTGGGACAAGTCATGTTATTTGTAGTTTGTCTCCAAGGGCGAATGAGCCGTTCAGGCGAAGTTAGGTTTTGGAGGTGAAATCCTGTTCGATTCGCGGATTTGGGTCATGTTTTCGCGGACGAGACCCTTCCTTTCAGGCGAGACTAGGTTCGGTGTGGATGAACCACACGTCCGCTAGTGGGCTTCATGCTTTCTAGCTAAGACAGCGTGGTTCCGTCACATCGCGTTCTGACGTAAGCTTCGTGCGCCTCATCTGAATCATGGCCGTGGTTTTCGAACCCGGTCGTTGGATACAACCGTAAATTTCGACTCGGGTCCCGGGTTTTCGACCGGCCCGTTTCCCATCGTGACGTGGCACTTCAAAATGTCGGGGGCAATCTGGGCCGTTGATTTCGATCGTGGTCACGTCTCTCGTCCGCCGGTGCTTCGGTTTTTGAGGACGATCGTGGCCATGTTGGCAACTCCGCCTTTAAAAAAAGGTTGTCCTCTTCCTTTGAGGGTTACCGTGCTAAAAAATCTTGAAAATTTTCTAACGAGAGAGAGTTTTTGGCAAATCCCGATTGGCAACTCCCGATTTAGGGCAAAGTCGGCCCCTTTTTGGGCGGATTTTGTATTTGCTCATAGAAGACGATTTCTGCCTCTACAGGCGAAATTGACCTTTTTTGGGTGAAGGCGAACTCGTTTTTGATATGCGAGTTCGACTTTTTCTCTGGTAAAGGGGAGTATCGTTTTCATTAGGCAGACATCGTTCTCGTTAAGCGGGTTTCGCCTTCTGACAGGCGAATTCGCCCGTCTTTACTTGATTGGCGGATTTATCCTTAGGGCGGATCCCGTCCTGACTTTTTGGTTCTTTCTTACAGTGACCTTTTCTGACGAAGCTCTTCCAAAGAGCGACCTTTTCCTACAGGCTATACGGCGCCTCCGCGATTTCTCTCTTTGAATCCGGTGCCTGTGTTCTCTACTGATAAGTCGGATGGCTTGATAAGGAGAGTCACCGACGGGCACCACTTAACGCTACGTGAGTTGACCACCGACACGGTGTTGACAGATAAGGCTAGGGAAGAGTTACACAAGCCCTAGTTCTTGTTCGGCGATGCGGCGACTGATCCCTCCGCCCTGCTGATCAAGGAGAGCAGGTGGCTTCGCGAAGTGAACGGGGTCCACTACTATCTCCCTAACATGCCGAGGGGGTTCTCTATCGTCGAGCTGCGTTCCCTGGCGGTCCTGAGGACGATGAATTGGGATTTAACCCCGACTCAAGACGGGGTGACTTGCGGCGTCTTCACAGGCTCCACAGCTAGGTACGGGGTAGAGAGCTCTTACAAACGGGTGACTGGCCTGCGTTCGGGCCTACCTTCTAATGAGGCGCCCACTGGGGAGACGACGGCGGTCGCGGAGACTTTCCGTCATCGCTTCTTCCAAGCCGGCGGGAAATTTCCTCCAAAGGACTTTAGAGCTCCGGGGTGGATCTACTCTGCGCCTGGCAGCAAGACTTGGTGGTCCAAGATTACCGACTACATTTTGGCCGAGAACTCTGACCTTGTGAACTCAGAGCTGTATTCGGCCATGCAGGCCACTCGGCATGGTCTGAAGATTAATGCTTCCCAGTTCCATAGCATTTTGGAGCTGTATTATGCGGATAGTGGCACATTCTTCACCCCTAATGGTGAGCTTGGCATAGCCCTCCACGAGATGTACAATGTGTCGGGACTGCCGTTGGGAGACTTTCCGTATAAGGAGTACGTTCCCGGTCAAGATGTGATCGACCAACTTTCAGACCGCTCCCCTTTGGTGGTCGAGACCCTGTGGGAATTGCTCTGTCACTATCACATATGCCTCAATACTTTAGGGGCGGTCGATCGCAAAGGTAAGAAGAAAAGGGCTCCGGGGATCAGCCACAAGAACTGGGCTGATTATTTATTTCCTGAGAACGATGTCAAGGGAAGGCCTGCTCTGCCGCTGAGTGGATGCGACCAGGCTAAAGTAGAAAGGAGGATGGCCGAAGGGAAAGCTACTGTAGCTCTCGAGCGTGACGAGGGTGGGTTCAAAACTGGAACGGTTTTCCATTCGTTTCATCACCAGGCCAAGTCTCCTATATCTGGGAAGGCTCTGTTTGCGGGATACCTCATGTTGTGGCTAAAGAGGTGCGTAATCCCCACTCACTCTTTTAAGGCTATTCCCGTAGAGGTCGTGTACCCTACGGTTTGCTTAGCCCACGGGAAGTCCTATTCCTTGATATCAGCGATGATAGCGTGTATCCACCGGGGGCTTCGCACCCTGACGGCCCAATTCTTTCGCGTATCGACTATCGATGAGGGGGACGGAGAGGTCATCAGGACCCCCAACCCTAGGGTGGGGCTGCCATACACTTATTTAATGGCATGGTTCGTGTATCATTGCGAATGTTTGATGAGCACCCCCGCGACTCTTCCGGGGGACAGGTTTGTTCCGTTCGTTGAGCACCTGGAGAGGTGCTCTTGGAAGAGTAGGGACATTCCCGACGCGCGGAAGACGCTTTCCCATTTCGTCCACTACAACTTCCGCCATTTATTTCCTTATTTCAGTGGAGGAGGATACGGGGAATCCCTTAGAGATGCGCCGACGGCGGATCATCACACGGTTCTCTCATGTGGCGCCTTCCGCTGGTTGGTAAATATTCAGCCAGGGTATCATATCCTACAAACAGGTTCCGTGTGTTATCTCGAGCCGTACATCCCTTGCAGGTTCACCCGCCAGTTTGGGTACGACCAGTTGTACGTGGGCAACGCCAATCCCCACCTGCACTTCGAAGGAGGGCTGGTGGATGGACCTCGGGGATGGTTTTGGAGTCATGCTGGCGGTACCCATGCCCGCATGCCCGCTTTGAACTACCCGCAAAGGATTGCGATTTGCATCACACCTCCTGTACTGCCGATGGTATCGGGGTGCCAGCGCTAATCCCGAAGGCTTCTGGTTCCAAAGCTCATGTTTGGTGGAGCAGGGGGGTCCTCCCAGAAGGCCTCTCCGTACTTCGAGAAGGAGGGGTCGCCAAACCGCTAAGGAGTGGTTTTTAGAGGACCCGGCTAAAGACGCTGAGGGCGGCGACGTGGGTCAAGGCGAATCTGAGGTGCCTGAGGCCCGAGCTCCCTCTCCTGGTCTTCCGTCGGACCCCCAAAGTGAGCGGGGAGAATCTGACGAGTTAATCCGGGCGGGCGAGCGGCTGGAGCGAGCCCGGAGCACGATAGCGGGGCGGATGGGAATGCCCCTTCTATCTCCGAGTAGTTCGCTGCTCTCCAAGCGGTAGCGGGAGATGATGGCGGAGGGTTCCAGAGTGGAAGCGGCCAAGAAGGCCCATTGCGAGGAAACTGTGGAGGCCGTAACAGCGGCATGATACTGCCTCTGGGGTCGGGGCTGCTCGGTCCACCCCTTCTGCTATACCAGAGGCGCCTCCGATGACCTTGAAGGACACTCCTCCTTCATCTGGTAAGGGGCTACTGGCGGGGGTTTCAACGACTCCTACGCCTACATCAGGAGGTAATAATTTTTTTTTTGGTACTCTTGGGTACAAAGTTGGATCTGTATCTTCTGACACTTGTGTCTAATTTGTGCAGGTGCAGCTGAGAGTGTGATCTCTATTCCTTCTGACGAAGAGGGGGAGACCGGAGACGGAAAAGAGCCCGGAGATTCAGGTAAGCATAGGTTTTAGTGTTGTTGATCCTTCTGAGCCGAAGGGGCATTTGTCAATCTTCTCTTTGCATCCGCAGTTGGCCCTTCTCATGAAGCTGCTGACAAGGAGGATCCTTCTTCTCGGGAGGACCATTCGGCCAGGGAAATGGGCGAATCAGAGGCGGATGATGACGTCTCGATTCATGAGGTGCTATCTAGCGAGGAAGAGGCATCGGCTCCCGAAGACATGTCCGGCCAGCCAGAGGACACCTCCATTCTCGCGAAAGCACCGATTGGGGGTGAACCCTCGGCGCCAGAGTCTCTGACTCAGAAAGGGGCTTCCATGCGGTTGGTGGTCGCTTCCTCGCCCGTGGTGGTTAGTGATGCCACGGCTGCTACCCTGATGGCGTCGGCGGCCATACCGGCTTTGCGTCGCTGATTGCTGCTTCTGCGGTCATGACCACCAGCACTTAATCGTAACTTCGTCTTCGGCGGAGGGAGCTGCTCTTTCTCCCTTGGAATGTTTGCGGAAGAGGAGCGCGGCACGAGCCCTGGTTAACTTCCAAGACACCTTGGCTGACTGCATCAAACTCGTATTGGAGGAGAGTTGTCCTTTCGAGGATCTTAAGGAGGACCTCGATCACAACATGTTCTTCTTAATCAAGAGGCTTGGCGCCACCGTGGCGAAGCCATACTTTTCCTATCTGAAAGAAGTGGAGGAGGCTGCTCAGAAGTTGCTCGCCCTTCGTGTGCAGAGTTCCGCAATTGTTGATCTTGCCTCCGACGAAGTCCGAGCAGCAGTGGAAGACCGCGATCGCCGCCTGAATAAGACTATATCACTGGAGACAAGGTTGACTGGAGACAAGGTTGTCCGCAGAATTGGAGCAGGCCAAGGCTGAGGATGCGCGAGTGGCCTGTGAGCAACAGACAGTCGATAATCATCTTTCTCGCCTATCCTCCGAGATAGAGGAACTGAAAAAGGTCATAGCTAACGCACAGGCCTCTTTGGTCATTCGAGAGAAGGCTCATGAGAAGGCGACAAAGGAGTTGGAGGACATTGAATCTCATCGGCAATTGGCCGCTGATTCTTTCGAGGAGAAGGATCGAGCTCTCTGTTCGCGGGAAAAATCGTTTCTTTCTTTATTGATTCCATTGATTACTTTGTTAACAGTTTATCGGTTACAAAGATCCGGTCTTTTTATAAGATCCGGTTACAACGAAAATCAAAATAAAATAAAAGAAAGACTACAACTTTTTCTCTTGTTTGTCGAACGAATCACGAGCTCCTGTTTTACGGTCGCTCGCTTTGTGGGTTCTTTGCCTGCGCTGGGGTTGTTTGCCATGGACCACCGCGCGATCTAGATCCGGTCGGATCTACGCAGTACGACGGGTATTATTCCACGAAGGAAATAATAGCCGGGAGGGATTGATTCACCAAGGAAACAATCGCTCAAGTCTCGGGATCTAAGACCAAGCTTAGATCCGGAGTTCGTATGCGTAGATCTGAGATCTGGTCCTCTCGAACACCTGCCTTATTTGGCGTTGACGGTCGCCGAGCACCAGATCTGGATGAGCAAGTCCTTGAAGTCCTAAAGTTTGAATCTTGTTTGGATCTGAGTCTCGAATCCAGCAGGGCTTCGCCTCTCTCCAAAATTTCCAACCTTCTCAAATGAACAAGGGGGTGGCCTATTTATAGGCTACCCTCACTGTGCCTTGGGCACAGTGTGGCCGGCCACCTAGGTGGCTCGGCGGCCACCGAGCCACCTATAGGTGGCTCGGCCACCGAGCCACCCAGAGGTGGCTCGGTTTTGGCCGAGTCCCCTTTGGTGTTTGGGTTTTGCCGATTTTTCCG
>NC_033796.1:72338322-72343232 GCF_001876935.1 Asparagus officinalis
GCCGAGCCCCCTGAAGTTGGCTCGGCTGCGGCCGAGCCCCTCTAGGTGGTGGTTTTTTGGTGTTTTCCGCCTTTGGTTCTGTCCGTGATTTGATTAACTTAGTCTCTGAATTGTTACACTAACTGTACTTTTTGTTGCTACAAATATGATTTTTATGTGTTATGATTGTTTTCTTTTAGAATAGCACACAATGTGTTTGTTGTTTTGCTTCAGCTAGAGAACTTAGCATATATTGAATTCAATGGTTAAAAAATAGATTAATCTCATTATGAAAATTATGGAATTGTTTATATCTACACAGATAAAACAAAGTTGAATTAGAACTCAATTGAGACCTCATTTTGCTATGTTTTGGGTTGTTGTATGTAGTACATGTTAACTTTAGCAAGCACCAGTTAACTATATCTGATATCTGTTAACTTTAACAGTACTTGTTAACTATATTCGATACGTATTAACTTTAGTCATTACATATTGTTAGCTATATCTAGTACCTATTAACTTTAGCCAGCACTTGTTAAATATACACTATACCTGTTAACTATACCCAGTACCTATTAAATATATCAAGTACCTATTAAGTTTATCCAGTACCTGTTAAGTATTTCTAGTACATAGATGATTCTACAAGTAGATTATACTCATCTTGAAGCAAAAGAAGATAAACAATACAACCCAAAGCTACATATATATGATGACAATGGACTCTAGTTGTTTGCTTCACTCTTAACATTGCTTTAGCGAGACATGTTGTCTACAACTTTATAATCCCACTGCAATCTGCCACCCCAATCCCAATCCATAGCCGATTTGATGAAATTATAAGCATTTTAGTTGTTAAGTATAAGCATTTTAGTTGTTGAAAAACTTGGTGATATTACAATTAATGTGACCATATATAAAAATATTTAATAGCTATTGGCTAAAGATAATATGCATCGGATATAGTTAATACGTACTGACTAAAGTTAACAAGTATTGGATATAGTTAATATATAATCGGTAAACGTAACATTAAAGGGATAAACTTAACATGTAATTGATAAACTAATACTGGGAGTCAAAGTAAGTGTTCCTAATGCATTCTCATCTTTATTTTTTGATTTACAATAGTTTTTTCTCATTTATATCTGGGTAAAGCGAAGATCATATTGTCTAATTGAACACTATTGCGCATTCAAAATCAAAGCTTTGTACTTTTCTTTGCATTTAAATGACGAGATAACTCGCATAGCATGAGCATGTGCCATAAAATCCTAATTCAACACAGCTGCACGTTACAAAAATAGAACTTTATTTCTAAATCAAGGCTTTAAACTTGCAGTCACACATATCTTTTTAGCATTTAACCAAACAATTTATAACCAATCTCCAAACTACCATATATCATATACTCACTTAACATACTACTCCAAAAAACCAAGTTGAGAATGACGACGAGCTCGGAGAGGAGATATTATCCCACATAACTTGTTCCTATTAAGTATCACAAGTACATGTTAACTATACCCCGTACATGTTAAATATAACCGGTTCTTCTAAGGATCACATGTGTATATTAACTATAACAGGTATATGTTAACTATAAAATGTTCTGGTTAAGTATCATATATAATTGTTAACTGTAACATATATGTGTTAGAAGTAACTTATAATTCATATATTGAATAATTTCTCATCACATGCTAATTAATAAGCAAACATTTATTAGAGGTAACATGACCATATATGAAAAATATTTAACAGTTGTTGAGTATAGGTAATAGGTACTGGCTAAAGTTAACAGGTACTTGTTCGTTTTCGTCGTAACTTCTTCATCCGAACTCGGATTTGAACGATTCAAAGTGCGTTGGAAAGCCGGCGAGGAGTTCTATAAGCTCCAATGATTAGATCATCTGTGGAATAAATGAGACACGAAGGGCATTTCGTCTTTTGTAAGTGACATGGGGCTCCCGATCAGTTCGTATCTTTATTATTCTGAAACTCCGTTGCTTCACATAGTTTGCCGATTCACTTCAAGCGTTCATCGACATCAATCAAGCTTCTGTGAACCAGATGGTGACGTTCATCGTCTTCTCTTAGCTTTGAGCTGTTCGTGGAGACCTATAGGTAATTTTCGATGCCTACAGATACCCCCTCCAAAGCGTTCTAGACTCGTTTCTTTTATAGAAGAGGCTGGAATACTTTGGATATGATTGGTCCAGCCTTCGATTGGTGTAAAGGACCTGTAGTTAGCTTCAACTCTTGGCTCCTTCAATTTTCGATCTATTCAATGCTTTGACAAATAGCCGAAGTTCTTCCGGCGCTGCGTTTATCGCTTGGCCGTCGTCGAAGTCTCGAGTCTGCAGCTGATGAGTTGAGTTTGGCTCGTGTCATTGAGTTGACTTTGAACTGACTATCTCCGTCATGATATATTGATTTGCGCTGACTTTTTGATCGTAACGCGTTGATCGGCGTTGACCTAGGGTTACGCGTTGACCGGCGTTGACCCTCGGGTTTCGAACGCCGTACGTTAACACAGTTTATACTCGTACGTTTACTGGAGTATACACAGTTTAAGCTCTTAAGGTATTGGAGCACGGCGGTCCCAAGTGTCGGAGCTGCAGGACCAACTGTTAAAGCTGATTCATCTGCATGTATAGATCTTATCCTGAAGTTGTTGGATGCTCAAGTCACGAGACCAACTAATGGAGCTGGTGCGTCAATGACTTGCATTTATAGAATTTTGCAGGACCAACTGTTAAAGCTGATTCATCTGCATTTGTGGATCTTAATGTTGTTGGATAATCGAGTCACGAGACCAACTAATAGAGCTGATGCATCAATGACTCATACTTATAGAATTTTTGGCAAATTCTCAGCCATCAACGGGTTTGATGAGCATTTACTGACTACCGTTTGAGTCGGGCTAGCATGCAGATTGTTTAGATCCGTTCTGCACATGACGTTGTGCTAAAAGAGTTAACTCTTTTAGTGCTATGACATTGAATACGTAGACTTCGTCTTTCTCACGGGAATAGACTACCCGGCAACGCGTGTTAGGCGCTGACTTATCCTTATTTAGGATTCAGGATAAAAGTCCCCAGACTCGGATTCTGGTGTCTTCTTCAATCGGTAAAAGACTAAACCGGCAACGCGTGTTAGGCGCTGACTTATCCTTATTTAGGATTCAGGATAAAAGTCCCCAGACTCGGATTCTGGTGTCTTCTTCAATCGGTAAAAGACTAAACCGGCAACGCGTGTTAGGCGTTGGCTTATCCCTGCTTAGGCTTCGGGATAAAATTCCCCATGCATAATTCTGGTGTCTTCTTCAATCGGTGAAAGACTAAACCGGCAACGCGTGTTAGGCGTTGACTTATCCCTACTTAGGATTCGGGATAAAATTCCCCGTGCATCGAGTGCCCGGATTTTCCCCATGCGTGTAAGGCATGGATTTTGGTGTTATTAATAACAACCTGCCACAATGTTGAATATATGGTCTTTTGTCCTTTTTACGGTAAAGACTAAACCGGCAAAGCGTGTTAGGCGCTGACTCATCCCTTCTTAGGCTTCGGGATGAAATTCCCCAGACTGGAATTCTGGTGTCTTCTTCAATCGGTGAAAGACTAAACCGGCAACGCGTGTTAGGCGTAGGCTTATCTCTATTTAGGAGTTGAGATAACATTCCCCGTACCTGTGAGGCACGGATTTTGAGGGTTGAAAAGGTGGTGTCTTTTCTTAGGGCAAAGACGAACCCGATGCGGGAGAGGAAGAATTTTATATCCTATCTCCCAAAGCTGAAGGGGAAGAATTTTATATTCTATCTCCAGTTGGAAAAACATTCCCCGTACCTGTGAGGCACGGATTTTGAGGGTTGAAAAGGTGGTGTCTTTTCTTAGGGCAAAGACGAACCCGATGCGGGAGAGGAAGAATTTTATATTCTATCTCCCGACACTGAAGAAGAAGAATTTTATATTCTATCTTCAGCTGGAAAGGAGACTCAAGACGAATTTCTCATTTATCGAGAGTGAATTATGGTTTTGACCCTAACTGTAGGAAGGTTTGGCCAAATGGGAGTTTGAGGTGACCCTAACTATAGGAATGTTTGATCACTTGACTTGAAAGTGGACCTCTCGTTTATTGGAGGAATCGAGAGGAGATTTTGACTGTGGTCCTCCCTAACTTTTATAGGTTTGACCAAGGAGGCAGTGGAAGTGGGGGGTCTGAGACGATCTTACCTTTTATAGGCTTGATCGCTCAAAGTGGACCTCTCGTTCATGGAAGGAATCGAGAGGGGATTTTGATTGTGGTCCTAACTGTATGAAGGTTTGACCAGGTAGACAGATTATATCCGGACTCTAACTGTGAAAGTGTTGAGTGCACGAACATAGCGGAAGTTTGAATGGATTGAACTTGACAAAATTTGGTGGTCCCACCGTCAATTAGTCTTATCGGTGGGGGATTTAGTGAGCATCACTTTGTTCATATTGATCGGGTGATCCCTAAGAGTATTAACATTCTTTCGGGAACTTCCCGTTACACGAATTATCCACCCCCAGCTTTCTTACAAAACTGGGTGTAACGAGGAGTACGTTATCCTCAATCGCATGTTCAGGTTATCCTTAAGAATATATGATTCTCTAGGAACTTCCCGTTACATAAATCGTCCACCCCCAGCTTTCCCTGCGAAACTGGTTCGGACATTATTCTCAGTTACCTGACCGGGTTATCCTTAAGAATATTAGCATAATATTCTCCAGGAACTTCCCGTCAAAAGTGGGAAACAGTTTAGACTCATATACCTATTGGAGTATGCAGGGAGCAGTTTAACCTCTTGAACCTGTTGGAGGATGCAGGGAGCAGTTTAACCTCTTGCACCTGTTGGAGGATTGAGAAACAGTTTATACTCGTATACTCTTTGGAGTCTCAGG
>NC_033796.1:72343799-72345436 GCF_001876935.1 Asparagus officinalis
TTGTTCTCAAAACAAGGTGAGAACTCAATTAAGCTCACTCTCAATATCACAAACCCACAACCCTAAATTATACTATGAATGTTGTTCGCGGGAAAAACCGTTGCTTTCTTCATTAATGATTCCATTGTACACTCTTGTAACAGTTTATCGATTACAAAGATCCGGTCTTTTTATAAGATCCGGTTACAACGAAAATCAAATTGAAAAGAAATGAAAATTACAACTTTGTTTCCTTGTTTGTCGAACGAATCACGAGCTCCTGTTTTGCGGTCGCTCGCTTTGTGGGTTCTTTGCCTGCGCCGGGGTTGTTTGCCGTGGACCACCGCACGATCTAGATCCGATCGGATCTACGCAGTACGACGGGTATTATTCCACGAAGGAAATAATAGCCGGGAGGGATTGATTCACCAAGGAAACAATCGCTCAAGTATCGGGATCTAAGACCAAGCTTAGATCCGGAGTTCGTACGCGTAGATCTGAGATCCGGTCCTCTCGAACTCCTGCCTTATTTGGCGTTGACGGTCGCCGAGCACCAGATCTGGATGAGCAAGTCCTTGAAGTCCTAAAGTTTGAATCTTGTTTGGATCTGAGTCTCCAATCCAGCAGGGCTTCGCCTCTCTCCAAATTTTCCAACCTTTAAAAATGAACCAAGGTCTAGCCTATTTATAGGCACTCAGATCTGTGCCTAGGCACAGATCTGGGCCGGCCACCTCAGGGTGGCTCGGCTCCGGGCCGAGCCACCTTGAGGTGCGAGCCACCCATGGGTGGCTCGGCCTTGGCCGAGCCACCCTAGGGTGGCTCGGCTTTGGCCGAGCCACCTTAAGGTGGCTCGGCTTGGGCCGAGCCACCTGAAGTTGGCTCGGCTTCGGCCGAGCCCCTCTAGGTGGTGGTTTTTTGGTGTTTTCCGCCTTTGGTTCTGTCCGTGATTTGATTAACTTAGTCTCTGATTTGATGATCTGATTTGGCAGTAAATTGGATTCCTGATTTGGCAGTAAATCCGCTTCTGAGTTGGAGTCCGAAACCGATCTTGATTCAATCGTCATTCGTCCGAGTATGCCTTTGGTTGGATGACTCGTTGACTCTTCAAACCCTTGGCTTGATCCCGCACAGCACATGTATGGATGCATTCCGTCGCTTGATGCGATTCGTCGATCTCGTCGCCTCGTTGGTTCGTCGGTTTGTGCCGAGCTGAGCTAAAGGACCTATAAGCAATTTTATATGCCTACACTCTCAAGGAGGCCAAAGATACCGTTTAGGACTTAGTCTCGCGCACAGAGGAAGATCTTCGTCAAGAGATCCTAAGGAGGCTCGAGCTTCGCCTCGTTGGTTCGTCGGTTTGTGCCGAGCTGAGCTAAAGGACCTATAAGCAATTTTATATGCCTACACTCTCAAGGAGGCCAAAGATACCGTTTAGGACTTAGTCTCGCGCACAGAGGAAGATCTTCGTCAAGAGATCCTAAGGAGGCTCGAGCTTCGCCTAGCCGGAGAGATTCGTGAGGCGGAACTGCGGTTGAAAGCTTTGTAATTTTCCTTTAATTCCTCGTTGTAATAGGATTTCTCTATGAATAAAATTATCTCTTCGTTCTTGGTCACTATTACTTCTGTGCATGCTCCATTTTTTTTAAACATGTGTTAAC